>NC_053123.1:8874933-9027433 GCF_010015445.1 Perca fluviatilis
TGACGATAAACCTAAATAATACGATAAACGATAACCTAGCTAGCAATGGATGCACCAACCGTTGTACACACAGTCTCTCTCTTTTTTTTCCTCTTGTCACTGGCAATCATGTGGATATAATGAGATTTAAAAGGAAAGATAAATATGAAGAGTTCTGATGTGAGAATGTATAAATATCTGTACCAGACAAACCATTTTTAAGCCCATGTTTGATGTTGTAAAAAAGTGACTCATTGATGCTCGCTTTGACCACAAATAAAATGCAGAGACTGAAGCTGGCAGAGAAGCAGGTTGAGGGCTGCAGCTATTCTGCAGACTGCGTTTGATGCTCCAGTTCCTTTATGTTAATAGAAACTGGGGGTGTTAGGTCTCAGGGGAGCTTCCTGACACCAGCAAGAGCCTATTACCACTGTCTGTCTCTTTGACATTCTCTCCCTTTACCTCACTGTCTTTGTACTGCATCTTCCATTTCAATCTGGGCCCCAGACATCTGGGTCTTAACCAACATCTGATTGATTATCCGTTTGTTTGAGAACAATCTGTCGTTTTATGCAAAATACTCTCACAGGCTACTTGGCTTGGCAAGATTTCGTGGATGCAGGAGTGTAAAGGATCCATCTCATTCTCTGTCTCATTTATCCAGGCCCTATCTACTTTCGCATTCATTATTTTTTTTCTCTCTGTCCCCTCCCTCCATACCACATCTCTTTCATTGTGTCCCTCGCCCCCAACTTTACATCCAGACTCTTTCTCTAACCTCTGTGGTTCTCCCCTAGTCTGTCTCCCTCCATTACTATGTCTGTCTTCACTGCTTTATGGGTTTCAGACTTGTCATTCATAGCCTCACTTTCTTTGGGCTTTTATTTTGGTCAAAACAGGCTGTTTCAAGGAAGTCTTCATCAAACAGAAGTCAGTGGTGATTTATCAAACTATCTGTGATCTGTTAATGTGCTCTGTTTGTACAGCTGCAGGACAGCGTGCATGACAAAGAGCCAGATAGTTGATGGAAAAAACTAAAACGGAAATGAAATATTCAGTAGGGAAAGGGGAATCTGCAGGCTGAATATGATGTTTCTCGGTTGATAGTGCTATTGACTAAACTTCTCTGTTTTTTTCTTCTGAGAGATTTTACTGTTCACCTTTTTAAATATAACAGCCAAAAGATAACCGCAGCAAGCCAGTGGTAATACTGTAAACGTTGCTACCCTGAAGTATTGGGCTGTAAAATCACATTGAGCGCACAGAGGGTGGAGAAAATCAGGAATCCTGATTCGCATCACGTCCCGGCTCGCTGCTCTCATGGCAGGCTGTCTGTGTCTAGTGCCTGATTAAACACAGAGAGCTGAGATTGTCTCTCTCTGACTCTGTGCTAGATGCAGAGAGGACAACACACACTGAAGCAACAAAAACATACATGTAGTGACACACACTCGTTTTTACAGTTTGTTCTCTGATCTTGATCACTGTGAGACTTTCCCATTAAAAACTGCCTAACAATTGATATTAAGGAATTGCCTAAAGAACTAAAGGGGTCCTTTTTTTTGTATACCCCCTTTCATCCTATTGAACAAACAAACCGTACAAATGATGCATGGATAGAGCGTACATAAAGCAGAGATCCAAAATCACTAACTACATTGTAGTCAGCAACACTGACACTAAACACTTGTTTAGCACAAGCTCTTCCTTATTCTGCCTTCATCTAATTCAAGTAAATGGGAGTAAGAAGGATGCAAGTGATTAGGTTATTTGCTGACCGGCAATCAATACTGTGTGTGTGTGTGTGTGTGTGTGTGAGATATAGTTCAGTGTATTTTCCATTAACACTTTTATTTCAGTGTTAAATGTATCTTTATAATGCCCTCAAAATTCCATGGCATGTACTTTCTGTTAACAATCCCACAATGCAATGCGTTATATCTTATGTGAAAGCTACCATTGTGCAATTTTGTCTGTAATGTCATGACAGCTGTAGAGTTGATGTCATGATGACGCCAAATGATAAATGTCCTCAATTTGTATTTGCTGCGCACTATAGAGTAAACCATTGAATACATATTATGTAGGGACATTTAAACTTCTCATAGTAGGAAAGGCTGTTGTTTCTATTAACATTACACACAGTAAGCCGTGACAGTGAGTCAGCAACATTAACAAACCAGGACCCTAAAACTGAAGCAGCTAAATGGAATTCAGCCATCGTTAGCATTGACGTTATTATTTATCTGCTTTTCCTACTTTGACATGTCCATATGTCTTTTGTGAAAAAGGCCTATTCCACTCTTAAAGACCCTGTGCACCTACACTCAATCACTTGCTGGCTGGATCTATGCTGGAATTACACGAGGTCACCATTCTTCACGAACCATTAAGAATGAGAAGGTGTAACAAAAATGTGATGTTAGTCAAGCACACTGTTTACAAAGAGTCTAATCTGGCAAATTAAGTGAAAGCACCTGTGTGGGTGGACATTGAGTGTGTAGTGCCTTGAATAAATACATCCTATTATAATATATGGAATATAGTCTCGCTTTGCCAGACCTTCCTCCACAGCGCTGTGGAGGAGTGTCTGGCTAGTCCACACAGCATTCCGGGATGGGAGAAAAACGTGCTCTGGTTTATTGGCATTTCTTTAAACCAATCACAATCGTCATGGACGACGCTAAGCACCGGGCAAAACCACAGTGCCGCTGCAAAATAGCCTCGGAAGGAACTTGTTTTGGTGAAACATATGTATGTTCACAAGTAGTTTTAGTCGTGCAACAGAAAGTCAGATTGGACACATAGTCTAGCTAGCTGTCTGGATTTACCCTGCAGAGATCTGAGGAGCAGTTAACCATAGTCCTCACAAATCTACCGGAGTTTAGAATTCCATGTATACAGCGCATTCGGAATCTGCATCTCAATCTGGATTTTTCTGTAGTTTACGTCCAGTTTACAGCCTCTTGCCGGTTTACGGCTTATGGTCAGCTCTGTGCGTTGCAATGGTTGTTGTACACATACTAGGTAGAGATGCATGCCCAAAAGAAAAGAAGGATTAGCACTGCTATACTTTTAAACATTATGAAAGACTTGGATATCAACAAACATCGCTACGGCGACCTTTTCAAGAAGGGGGTTGAACGAATGAAAGAGGGATGCTGTGTTCGAAAGGTCCAACAAGTCCGCCATCTATTTTGCATGGCTGCATGTAAACTGGAATATTATTGTAATATTCACTTTCATTAGCCATGTAAACAGCACAGTCAGAATATTGTCTTTTTCGGAATAAGGACAAAACCGGAATATTATGTGCATGTAAACTTATTCAATGTTAATAGTAACACATGTACTTTTATGAGTATCTGGTATAAATAGCCCTAACAAAAGTCTGGTGAACAAAGGTGAAGTCTGACACAAACAATATATTTGGATTCTTCTCTCATGTGTCCTTTATTGTCTTAGTTTCTCGCTTTCTTATTTTTCTCTCCTCCTCGTCTCGTCTCTCTGGTCCCTGTTGGTCCAATTAAATCTGATAGAGAGACACTCTGGGGTCAAGTGCTGGTTTTTGCTTAGTCCGTTTGAGACTTAAAAACACCACATCTTCAAATCACTGAAATGCGCCATATAAATGACCTTCGGTTGATGCACCAAGTCAAGCGTGGGGGTGTGTGTGTGTGTGTGTGTGTGTACACACACACACACACACACACACACACGAAAGCTTTGTGGGTCATTCTGACTGATAATGTTCATGTGCTTTTTAGTGTTTGTTTTACAGATACTGTGTGCATATTTCTGGGTTCGTTTGCACGCTTTATCTTTAAGCACACATGGTTTACCACGACCTATCTTCTCTTCCCTGTAGGATGACTTCCTCTACAGTGTGTCTGTAGTGAGCGGGATCACATGTGCTGTGCTGGCTGTGGCCAAGTTCATGCTGGGAAGAGTGCTGACTAGCCGGGCACTTATCACTGACGGTAGGGCACACGCCCACACACGCCCACACACGTCCACACACACAGCACACCAGTCTCGGAGGTCTTAACAAAGCTTACGGATGCCTACAGAATGGCACGAGGATATACTATGCCCAGGAAAATTATCTTTTTCCCCATCACTTATTAGTAATTTCTTCAGACTTTCAGTGTTGATGATCAATGTCTGTGTCTCTCCTGCTAATGACGGGCAACCAGAGCCGTTAGAAAACTGACTTTTGTGAAATAGACGTGTTAGTTTTTAGGGGGATAAATATGGCCTTAAAATGATTTCTGCATGCTCTGAAAAGCGAGAGTTACAGTTGAATAAAATAGTATGTATGTAGTGAAAACAAAGTAAACCCTGGCCCTTGTCAGATATATATTATTTGTATTGGTTTATTATTACTCTTGCATTTACATGTCGAAGGCATTTCAGAGCAAATTTTCTTGTTGTATATGCTGTTGCGTAGTTTACTGTATAATAATACATCACATTTGATATGCTCATTATAGGCCTTCAGAGGCTTAATCTGCAAAGTAACTAGAAGCTACTGTCAAATAAATGGATGGAGGTAAAACTAGCATAACATTGAAAGACTCTTGCCAAATCCTGGCTTAAGTGTAAAAGACCAGGGTTAATGTTAGGGTACTCAAACCAAAGCGTGCAAAAGGTATCAGAATCTCAATAAAACCAGAGCCACAAAACTGAGTATGTGTTTCTATGTTTGTATGTGAGAGAAAGTTGATCTCAAAGCTGGATTGGAAGAACTGAAAGGGTTATGACCCACTGGCTGCTCATAGGCACATGCAGCATCACATGCGGCATGTGAACAAAAGCACAGTACACACACACACACACACACACACACACACACACACACACACACACACACACACACACACACACACACACACACACACACACACACACACACACACACACAAACCAACACTGCTATCCCCAGGTCTCAGAACGCACAGGGCATCAATCCAATAAACCTGAGGTTGCTGTTTTCAGAGACTGGATTTATTTCCCACAAGACCATACACTAACTGCAGGCGAGACAATAACCCACTGTGCTGGCTTTCACACAAGGAGAAATGCAATTATAAAAAAAAACATCAGTAGCTATACAAGGTAACTCAAATACAGTAGATGTAGTCAACAATGATGTTGGCAGTTATATCCATTCATATTTGAGGGTTTCAAAAAAGACTCATGTGTTTTCTCCTCTGCCACCTCTGAGGTCTTTTTTTAAAGGTATCCCACATCCCAGGAAGTACGCTTATTTGCTTTTTAGACAAAAGCTGAGAGGATACCATTCTAATGTCTGTATGGTAAACATGAACCAATACAGCCAGCAGCCAGTAAGCTTAGCTTAGCACAAAGACTGGAAACAGGGGGAAACAGCTTGCCTGGCTCTTTCCACAGGTCAAAAATTTCATCCATCAGTTCCTCTAAAGCTGGATGCCTGGCAACCGTTATGGTGACGAATGAACTCCAGGAACTCACTGCGCTTGGCCAAGAAATGGCGCAATATATTTTTTCCTAGGATGGTAAAGGCATGACCCGCCCTACTCTGCCTCTGATTGGCTTACCCTGATAGTCTTACCATAACCTGAATTAATCTCACTCCTTATGCCTAAACCTAACCAACCAATGAAGGCAACGAGAATTAGCCAATCCCAGGAAAAGAAAATTGCAGTCTGGACCATAACCCCTCCGTAAAAAACATATCTTAACACTTCAGCTTTTATACAGTTTAAACAGTTGGGATGTAACTTTAATGTAATTTTAATTAGTCGGCTTTGAAGGTTCTTGTAGGCAGCCAGGCTTTGCTGTTTTCCCCTGCCCAGTTTTTTATGCTATGAGCTAAGCTAACTGGCTGCTGGCTGTAACTTCATATTTACTGTACAGACACAAGAGTGGCGTTAATATTCTCATCTGAATCTCAGCACGAAAGCGAATAGGTCAGTCAAACAAAATGTCATACAAGCCTTCAACACCAAAATAGCTTACCCTCAGATAAACCCACTACTTTTTATGTTCAAACCTGTGTACCACTTTTGATAATAACCGCGTAAATCCTTTGATGGGTCATTATCAGGTTTAGTAATGAGTATTTAAGTTTGGGTAACTGGAACTACTCCAGTACTCATACACATAAAAAGACTTGTTGTTTGTGCTTTTTAGGGTTCAACTCTCTGGTTGGTTCAATTATGGGATTTTCCATTTTGATCAGCGCCGAAGTCTTCAAGCACCATACTGACGTCTGGTTTCTGGATGGCACCATGGGAGTTGTTATTGGACTCATCATTTTGGCATATGGCATCAAGTAAGAACATTTCTTTGACCTATTGAATTGTATATGTCATCATTTCTATAAGGTCGATCCATATTCTATAAATGCCAGATTCACATGTCAACAGCTCTGTACTGGCTACACTGGCTGCTGAGTGCCAAAACAGGCCGAGACACCTTGCAGAAGTCATTTCTGCAATCTGCACATTCACATACTTTCCAATGAGACCTTGTTTCTGTGTCCGCAGACTCCTGAAGGACATGGTGCCCCGTGTGAGACAGACGAGGAACTACGAACGCTTTGAGTGAGAGTGTGTGTTGGCCAGACGAGCAGGTTCAAACACACACACACACACACACACACACACACACACACACACACACACACACACACACACACCCACACACCTGGCTGCCTCCGCCCTCTTCTCTCTGTCCTTCCTACACACGTTAATACACATGCAGCACATACAGACTCTACACGTTCCCATACACACAAATATATATATACACATGCTGTATAAACTGTACATAGTACATTCATACATTCAGACAGAAAAAAATGCACATGCATACACAAATGCAGCAACTGAGAGACTTTGAGGAAAAAGGACGTGATTGAAGACCACATCTTGGAGAGAAAACATTGAAATTCTTCTGTTCTGCCCTTCTTTACTTTTTGTCCATTAAAACCACCATTTCAAAAATGACAAAAAATGCCCAAGAGCTGAGACTCCTGTCTACCAGCAGGAGCTTTGGATTTATTCGACCTGGGGATCCAGCAGTCGCTGTTTAGATAACAACATTCACCAGTTATAACACAAGAGACAACAGTGTATTGGTTTGTCCTTGTGGGTTCAGCTATTGGCATGGTGGACATAATGGGGATCAAAATCAAAAATTACCAAATGGTGGTAGATTTTACTGTAATGAGGCCTACACAAAACACACAGTACATTTCCCCATAATTTATTTAGCAGGAATTTCTTTGTCTCCCTACTGTATCTTAAATACAAACTCCAAGTTGAGCTGAGGGCTGCTCACTATAATTTAAGGTTGTTGTTTTGTTTTTCTATTTATTGTTAAGGGCAGGTGTTCCTTTCCTAAATCCATTCCTGTCAAAACCTCACCAGCCTCCCCTCTTTAAAGCAGCCACTATACCTCCTAATGCGTTGCTGAGAGATGGAGAGGACGTGGAAAGCTGGGAAAAGAGGACTTAGACAGAGAGCGTATGAGCAGTTCTGAGTCAGCAAACACTGCTATGTCCAAAAGGTGAAAAGCATCATAGAGCATGGTGAGGTCAGTCTTTATCTGGACACTCTACCGCTAAAAGGTAAAATCTGTAAAAGAGCACAGGAGACACTGAGGACAAACATTTGCCATATGATGGCTATAAACCTAAAGTGCACACGTCATTTATATACATTGCATAGCCTACTGTACTGTAAGTAATGTATCCAAGCACAAATTGGCGAACTTCGGCGCTGGTGTATGTTGCTGACAGTTTAGCACAGTGCCCGTTTTGACACAATGGGTAATTAAAAACTAAGACATGATTTGACCGGTGTATCTGACTTTGCATAGGTTTCATTGCCATATTTTGTACATATCTTTTGGTTGATCTCCTAAACCCAAATACCTGACTGAGTTAATTACCGAACTCCATTCAGCATCTTTTGTTTTTTTACTCGAGACTTACTTTGACAAAGTTTTACCGGGCAATAGCTAGCATCTGAAGAATAGCGAAATACGTTTTTAAGGGTAAGATGTAAACGCATCTTAATGTTTATCTTGTGTTTTTGTTGTAACATCTTGTCACGCTTATAATTAATAGATGTAAAAGCACTAAACTCTGCAGGAACGTCTCTGGCATTTGCTGTAATCCTATTTATCATTTTCTCTATGTAATGTTGAACTCAATCTAGCTGGGATATTTATTACTTTCATTGACATTAATTTATCCATGTTTTCTTTTTTTCTTGTTTTGACTGCAAAGTTCATGCGGAAAGTTGGATAAGACAAAGTCTCAAACCTAAGATGATACAAAGCACAATCACAAAGATGAAGTAGCCTGTGTGAATATAATTTTCATGGCATATCATTTGCAGAGACAGTGCTTTCTCCTTATGTCACATACCTGCTTATACCTCATTTGTTCTGCATGGTACCATTGTTATCATCCATTGTTATGTACAACGAACAGAATGTAAATGCAAACCACACAGTCTGTAAATATGTTTATTACACTGTCCGGGTGCATCAGTAACAAAACGTCACAAATATAGTCGTAGTACTTTATGGCCGATATTAAAGGCTTTTTGGAGTAGACATATAGTTTAAGTACAGGAGGATCAATGTTACATATAGTTGCACATGTTTACTCTATAGTGCTTATACTGTAAATGTGGTTTTACATATTACTGTAGATTATTGGTGAAATTAAATAAGTCTGTCTGTACATTTTTGCATTAAGTGAAAATCTCAGACTGGATGTAGGTGGGATCTCACAGCGCTGTCCGAGGCTTTTTTATCATTTATTAGTAGCTGTCAAAAGAAGAACTGATTGCCAATTAAATCATTATTGTACATGTTAAAATGGGATAGCTACAACTTACCTGCCGGCACCAATCAGTATTATTTTTTTACTGAACATTAGTGGGTGTCATAAACTCCGCTCCAAAATCACCCAGAACATTTTTTAGAGAAAATGAGATAAAAATACTTTTGTCAGGAAGCATCAGAAACCCCACAACCCCAAACGAGCAATTAGATTAAGGAAAGGAGTTCAATTTATGGATTGATTTTGTACAACTGTATGGAGATCAATCAAATAAAAAAATGCATTGATATAAATAATTCATAGATGTTGTGTAATGCGCAAACACACACGGACATTAAATGAGCTTGCTACTCATGACCAAAAATACATATTCACTATTTAAAGTGAGGTAAACTGTGTACACTGTATAGACATTGTGGCCTGGTTTCTCCCTGTAAATGTGGATCCAGAGTGCTTGTGTGCCCCCTCATGGTAGGAGGCCACATGACAAGAGCTGTGATTAGTATTCAGCGCACTGGATCCGAGGGAGGGAGTCTAAATTTATCCCAGACTGAACACAGCTACAAAGCCTTGGGCAGTGATTCTGAAGGCACCTACATGCACTCTGCACTGTAATTATCAACTGTCTGTTGACATACTGGACAAGGTGCAACTTTCTTGGTATATTATCTTTAGTTTAGTTTCTTTGTGTGAAGAATTGTGAAGGTTGAGCTCTAAACTGAAGGTGTGAATCGGCTCACACCACTTCAACTCACCAACAGCACAGTGATTTGTAATGTTCCCCCTCTGATGCATAGAAGACAATCGTTACAATGACTTTTACTAGCAAAGCACAGTGTTTACATGCAAATACCCACCACATGAGGCACAGAACAAAGTCATAACTCTTTGAAACGGTATGCTTTACTTGCTCTATTGCTCATATTGTTAACTATATTGTGTTCAGATGACTTTTTTGATCTTGGCAACGAAATCCTTTCTACCTCTCTTCTTTGCACTTTGTTTAATTTCCGTGTCATTTTCTCTTGTGCACATTCACGCTACATAGAATTTAGGCAGGGTGATGCGATTGTGGCCCTGGACCCCTTACACTTCTTAGCAATGGGTGATCATTGAAGCTGTTGCACTTACTGTAAAATCAAGGGTCAGTGCAGCAGCTGAATACCAAAAGAAATATGTTGAATATAACTGTAACTCCATGATCACCAGAGTTGCGGTTGCATTTTATTAATCTATAATGCCATTTGTTTTTACGGCCCAATGAAATGTTTGAACCCACACACGCACTAAAAGACTGCTAGAGGTTTGTTAGGATATGACCTCTGAACATGTATTTGCACAAACACAGAACCTCTAATCATTTGACAGGTGATATGATGTATTTGAATCCATTTCATTGTTCTATTGAAATAGCTCAGAAATGTGTCCAATTCTGCAGCTTGATGAACTGTGCCAAATCATCGAAAATGTGTGTATCATTCAATTAAGCTTGTATGTATGAATAGATATATTATTACCGCCCCAGAAGATGCATCAACCCATTCATTTGACCTAGTTTTACAAAATTATGATAGCAATACTAACCACATCTGTTCCTATAAGCTTCGCATGGGCGTGTAAAAACCCTTCCAGCTTCAGCGGTTACAAGTGCAATGCAGCCACACACATACAAAAAATAACATACATGGAACGCTGTAACTGAATTTCCAATACATCTGACTGTAACAGAATTATTTGTCTGTTTGTACAGTAATGACATCCGTGGTATTACAGATTATGTAAACACCATTTATTTATGTAAAATAACTGAGGTATATCTTTGTCAAAGAGCAAAGTTTTATTGATTAATAAAGTTTTATCCTGCTTAATGTTGAGACATGTTTGATTTATTTTCAACCACACAACTGTCATGGAAGGCTTTGGGTACATACAATGGGGGTACAAGATCAGTGTGCCATGTAGCAGTCACTAGATGGGAGTGGGTACTATGTGAACAGGCACCAAATGCCCATGAGCACCAATCCCATCCGTACTGGCGTATAAATTACTGGTCTATATAGATATAGATCTCTGGAGGATAAATCCAGACGGCTAGCTAGACTATCTGCCCAATCTGAGTTTTCTGTTGCACAAAAACAACCTTTGAACGTACACGTGTTCCACCAAAACAAGTTCCTTCCCGAGGCATAGCACCGCCCAATAAAATTGTGATTGGTTTAAAGAAATACCAATAAACCAGAGCACATTTTTCTCCCATCCCGGAATGCTGTGTGGACTAGCCAGACCCTCCTTCGCAGCGCTGTGGAGGGGGGTCTGGCAAAGCGAGACTAATAAGTTTTAACATTTGTTCAATCATTTAATTTCTGTTAACCTAAACAATCAGCTGCTGTGTCTATAAGACGAAGTAAAGTTAAAAAAGTTGGAGGATGAAGAAATACAAAAATATATAACCAAAACGTGCTCAGCGGGTTTAAAAGTCTTCAAGCAGTAAGTATCATTACTTTTAATCATGTAGATAACTTTCAATTTCTGACTACTACTGTAAATAAAGTGCTCTTTGTGCACTAATGGTGCCCATCTCCTTAAAGGAATAGTTTGACATTTTAAGAAATACGCTTATTGTCTTTTTTTGCTAAGAGCTAGAGAACATTCTCACTCCTAACTTGTCATACGGCAGCTTGATCAGGACTACTGTACTTTGCGTCACTTTTTTCTGGGTATTTTTTGGCGTCATTTTTCAACATGCAGGGTAGTAAATAAAAAAATAAAACAACTTTGTTAGGTTTAGGCGACAAAAATGCATGGTTAGGTTTAGGAACTAACTATGTTAGTTACGTAAGTTATGTTTGTGGCGTTATTTACCACTTGTCACATGCAAAAGTTGACTTTTGGTCATTACGTTGACTTTCGGTCCGTTGCATTGACTTTTGATTTCACACTACCGGCCAGTTAGCCTAGCTTAGCAAAAAGACTGGTTCTTCCAAAGGTAACAAAATCCAGAAACTCTAAAGCTCAAAAATCTAAATGTTAAAACAACACCTTGTGGTTTTATGGGAGTTTATGCGCTATAATATTTCTTGGTAACTTCATGGAGTCTCCGCTGGTTGCATGGCAACTTTATGTTGATGACGACAACTGCAGGAAGTTACTACGATCGACCAAGAAATAGTCAGGCACATAAATCCCTATAAAAACACAAGATGTCGTTCTTATGGTTCGGTTTGGATTGAACATGATATACCATTTTAATTAGTGAGCTTCATATTGACCATACTAATGCAATGTATCAATACTCTCATTTAACTCTCGTCAAGCAAATAAACAATTCCTTTAACCTCTACGGTATTCTGTTGGTGGAAAGCAACAAAAAACTAAAGACCAAATTTGAAGTAGAGTGAGACCTCTCCCGGCAGCTCTCACGCTCCACTCTGTCGCACGGGCATATGCATGCACAGAACAGCCAATAGGAATGCTCTTTCTCTAAGGTGACCTGTGATTGGTCAAAGTTTACCGTCATTGGCTAGATTTTCTAAAGCCTAAAAACGGAGCCAAAAGGAGGTGCAGAAGTCTAGTGTTTTCTCGGACCACTTGAATTACAATATGCTGGAGGATTATTATGGATTTTTTTGCCCAACAATGCCAAAAATTATTGCCAACCACAGCTTTAAGAGCACATCAAAGAGATGACTTGGGAACTGGGAATCCATTCCCTTTATTTGTGGAGTGCTTTTCAGGTTCATAGGAGACAGAAACACCCTGGACCGTTATCATGATCAGATAGGTTGTGGCTTTTGTGTCTGGATTAGGGCTACTAATGCACACACATTTTAGGTGGCAGGTGAAGTGCCTAGTGGTAGTGAATGACTGCCTAAAGGCTATGCAGACTAAAAAATATTGTGTCACCAGCTGCATTTGTGAATAAAGTTACTGTATATCTTCAGTCAAATACTCAATCTGAAACTCTATATAGTCCTACTGGCCCTTTTGTATGAAACGGTGGTTTTGCCCTATCCAGGTGACATGTGTGACCTTTTGCTTTTGTGCCTTTGTCAGGATTCCAAAGTCTATGGAGCTATTCATTTGTGAGTTGTGAGTCAGGACCTTCAGATAAAACCCACATAAATCATTTTTATTGACATTCATGTACATATTGTTTTCTATCCAGCAGTTAGATACATGCCTGGCATAAGGCTATCTGGTCCTTAATGTAGTCCCTACAGGGGCAGATGCGAATCAAGGACTGGTCTGATCTCACACAGCTGAAGAGCAGGGGGTCGGACTGGAGCACACAGTGTTTACTACTGCTGTTGTAGGCTGGAAACACCAAGTGACTGTCAGAAAACTCAGATGTTTGACAATCTACACCATATCTGGAGAAAGAAGAAAAATAATCAGCAGACATGTATCAAATCATAAAGAATGTAATTCAATTAGTTATGGAACATTTCAACTTTACAGATGGAAGTGGATGTGAATGCAGTCCATGCTACCAGGACTCTTGCTTAGAATCAAGCCTATAAAGGTGTGTTTCATCTTCAGCAAGCTCCACCATTCAAATTATTATGTTTACAACTCAGGTATGGGTGTTTCGGGAATTGGGGTAAATGCTGGGGTAAGATCTGTCAATCCCAGCTATCAGGACTTGTACAAAGCTTTAGAGGAGAAAGGCTCGGATCAGGGAAAAAAAGCACCGGGCTCGTTTCTTTTTACCAACTACATAAAAAGAGATTTTGTTCAATGTGTCAATGTGCTCTGCCCCCTGTTTTTTAACTCTGACACCAGCTGAAATTGCCAATATTGGCCTCCAAAAAAAAAAAGAATAAGGCTTCCCGCGTCAGCTGTGACAGCTTAGATACATTTCACAATAACCTTGAATATTTGTGTTCCTACCAAAAAAAGACTCCAAATGATTGAAGAGAAATTTAATTAAAAATATAAAAATAACTGCAAAAAGTGAATATCTGACTAATTTGAAGTTATTGGCTAGAATGTTTCTGTAAAACTGTTTACTGTGCACACCATTGTTATATTAAATTTTGCTTGTGGGATTTTTGTCTTGTATGGTGAAAAAATAAACTATAATATTTATTACAAGTTAATGTTTATACTAAAGTGAATTTTCCAAAAGGGTTAGTAAACTGGGTGGATTAAGGTTTATACTTTCAGTTTTGTTGACCCCCTTCTAATTGTTTTGACTGCATAGTGCATCGAGTAGGTCTGTGATAATTTGCTGTTTAGTTTTAGTGCACAAAAAGCTGACCTGAGTATAGAGCAGATATACTGATAACATTATCATAAGAAAATAAACAAAAAAATGCAGACAAAAAAAACAGACCACTCTCTCCGAAGACACATGTCTATGCAGACATGGTTACTGTAGCATTACCTTCATAAAAAAAAAAAGAATTGACAAAAATAGTTCTACTCAGAACTATATGCATGATATTGCTTAAGTGCATTTCTTTTTATAGGTGTGAGTGTTTTCTCACTGAATACAGCATATTTCAAATCATGTTTTATACACAGAAAAAGATGAAAGTAAATTAGGATTCATGTGTATGCAAAGTACCATGTGAGTACTTACTTGGCATGATTGTCGGCGCTGTTAAGATGTGGAAAGAATGTAGGTTCACAGATCAGCCCCATCTTCTGGCATGCCTGTTTACAGGAAGTCTTTGCCTCTGCCTTCACAACCTGGAGTGCACTCAGTGGGGGCCAGCTCCATGTACTATTGCAGAAGTCCTGAGGTAAAGATGAGAAGAAAATGATAATATAATAATTGCAAAATCCCATCCCATAAACCAACATTCCTCCAACCTGTTTTTCTATCAGGATGTTGACCCTCTGGAGCATCCCTTCACAGGAAAACTCATAGGGAAGGTAGGGCTCAATCTGAAATGTGTATGCAAAACTACAATTAGAGATATTAGACAAACTGCAGTTCTGTATTCATCAAGTTGAGCATATTTCCACTGGGCAGTGGGTTAGACACCATATGTAGACTCACAGTCTGATTGAGGATAGCAGTGAGAGCTCTCTCCACATCTGTGGAGTTGTGCATATCTACCATCCATACGTAGGGCTCTCCTATGGCCTCGGCATAAGGATGCTGGGATGTCACCTGCAACACCAACAGTGAAATTGAACCATACGGTGTACCTGCTATTAATTTATATCTTCAAAAAAACAGGCATCATTTTTAATTTGTAAAGACAGTAGCTTGATTTCCATGTTGGGTCAACAGACATTATTTTATTTCTTGATTATTTGATTGAAGTAAAAAGAGATTTTTCTAGGCTCTACACATGTACAAATGTTTTGTTTATCAGATCATGGTGAGGGCCTCTCACCTCTCTGATGTTGGGCTTATCCTTGAAGAACTCGGTGTTCAGGCTACTTTGCGGAGGGTGTAACCTGGGGTTCAGAAAAGCACAGCCATTGGCTAAGGCCTCCAATGGGGCGGGGCCTTCATATGGGAAAGACAATCCGACAAAAACCTTCAACAGACGACAGATAAAAGAACAGTTTAGAATTTCCATGAAGGTCAGGATGTATATGGTAACCACACGCACTGCTTTACTGTCACCACACGGTGGCAGCCAACTCCAGGACAATAATCAATTCAGTTCCTACTCTAACAGCATGCACAGGGAGGGTTTTCATTACAAACTCATGCTGTGTGGACCCACACTAAGAACAACTTTGTGAGTTTGACTTATTTTCAATTCAAGTCCAGATCTTCAGATTTCAAGTATCAGTATTTGCAAATGTTAACATGACATGCTGAATAACAGGAAAAATTATGCATCCATAATGTTCTTGTATATGTAAAATGTGGACACAAAAATTGAAGTGTGATGCTGCTTACATAGTGTTTAAAGCATATACAGAATATGTGCTATTGTTGAGCAGTCCCCCAGGCCCATTATAATAGCTTTAAAAAGACTATTTTTCCTAATTTGATGGGAATTGCTTATAAGCATGAATTTTCAGAGTCCTCTTACTTCTATATGGAGTCTCAGAGACTTCAGTTGATGGTTAGATGCAACAAGTATTTTCATACTGTACAATTATATTTGTGATTTATGTTCACAAGCCTTCCACACACACAGAGAAAGAGAGAGAGAGAGAGAGAGAGAGAGAGTATCAAGCATTAAAATTCAAACTACAGGAGCCATTGAGACTTCCATTCACAGTACTTTTTAGACAGCACTACCCTTGTCAAGTAAGCCTATTTGTTTGGATCCCCAGTATTTGTCATCATATTCTGCTCAAGTGCACACACAGACAGCTTGTGTGACTATGCAATTATTTGTGAGAAGGATTTACATTTTGCTTAAGAAATCATCTGTTTTTGTTTTTGTGATAAGTCTCACTCTCTCTGTGCTGTTTGCTTGTTACATTTCTAAGGCTGGACTAACGTCTTACATTTTTGTTTCAGAACTGGAATTGTCACTAAGTTTTGCAGTACTATGAAAAAGGACACAATAAGCTAGGCTGATAGTTTGCCGTTTTCCCAACGGGAGGGGGGGGAGGGGGTCCGAGGGCCAAGGTTTAAGAGTCCACCGTTCAATACTGATATGATCCTGTGGCATAAAAAGCATTGACATTGATTTTTCTTCAAACTGTGTTGTCAATGAGCTACATTATCAATTGTCACTGGTCTAGTTTTTCAGTAGCGCTTAAAAAGCACATAATGAAGCTGATATCACTTTTTTTGTCACCTTTATCAAATGAGAAATAGGAAACCACTTTAATACTACATATTATGGCTATTGGGGTTAAATAAGTCGGTTAAATAATCAGACGAATAAAACAAAAACAATATCTCAATGAAAAAAAAGAAAAGACTATTATTATTTTAACAATTAGAGCAGCGGGCTTTAAATTGAGGAAGAAGCCAAAGTCATCAAAACTCAAGCGAGACACAGTCACCTTGCTCTGTCTCAACAGGGCCTGAACCTCGGTGCCTCTGATAATGCCGTGGTTTTTCACATAGTCTGGAATCCCAGCACTTTGATCGACAGTCCCATGGATCTCCAAGTACTTGTGGATAACATCCAGATATGCCTCTTTACCCTGCAGTTTAATAGCAGAGGAAGCAAAGGGTGACTTGCTGGTAAAATCAATGGATGCAGCACAAATTACACCTGTCCCTTAACAAGTATGTATTTTATGGGGGATGTCTAACTTAAAAACGGGGAACCAACAGCCTACTAAACAGCCACAGACTACGTCCACAAAATACTAAACTCGCAAAAGGTAAAATGAGGCGACAAAAGTAATTTCAAGGCTTATAATGGCAATCAAAAAACTCAGTTCCCAAAAATGCAAAAGAGCCCCCATCATTCCCTCTTGATTTCAAAACCTGTCTGCCAGGTTTAATACTTGGCAACTTTCCAACTTTCTGATGTGAACATGATCCATTTCCCTAACTACAACTGTATACTTCCTTAATACTTTCTCAAATTAATATTGGTGCCTGAAGTAATAAATACATTCTGCATACTTCCAAGAAAAAAGTTTTTCCGGGCTATTACAATGTTTGTCAATTGTTACCTCCCAAAACGTGGCTCTCTTGCCATACACAAGTGCCTGGTTTTGTCTTGTGGTAGACTTTAAGCGCTCAGTTTCTTCAGAGCTTCGCTGGTGCTGCACCACAAAGCCCAGAAAGGTGTTGTCTGGTGTATGAGCTGCTCACAGTAAGAGATTACACATTCATTCAGAGAGGTACAAAAAATAAGTAGCCATTTGTGTTCCTCAAACAAGATCAAGCAACATGTTAAAGTGTAACTACCGCTTGTTTCGCCGCTGCTGACTGCAGCGATCTGGCTTAATACTGGACCAATGTCAAAGATTGTTGTTCCCATCAGTTGAAAAAAACGGTAGTTACCCTTTAATAACATGATTGGCTGAAGAAGTAGCAGAAACATACGGAACATGGTGTAGAACTGCATTGGAATCAGGTTCAGGCTGCCATATGGACTCTGAAGGTTGTGCTCTTTGGCCCAATCTACATGATTGAAGTCTGGCTCAGTGCCGAAAGTATCCAACACACGAATCCTACACCTTATTGACAGACACAGGTACACAATTACACTCACAAAAACATTTACTGTATATACACAACATACACATATTTCTGATGGAAGAATGCACGGCCAAAAGTATGTAGACACTGGATGCCCGAAAAGTCACTTGATTGAAAGTTGAGTACTAGCATTGGCATATCCAAAATAAATATGACCAATAAGAAATATCCTCATCTATGTACTTTCGTATGTCATAATTCGATGTAAGGAGGATATGTTTTGTCATTTTGACATGTAAGGTGGAGACATCTGAACTTTCCCATTTTCCACAATGTTTTAATAGTTTAATAGTATTCTCCATCCATCCTTCCTTACATCATCTGTCCTTTCTGTTTTTGCTTTGTTAAACTTGACAAAAACCTGCTCGATGACCTTTTCCTCCCCTTTTTTTGCCAGATATCTCATTGCCCTCTTTGACATCTATTATCTCACGACTATCTCCAACCCTCTCCATTTTAAGGTCTCAGACTCTAGCTTATTGTTATTCCTCTTGGTACAATCATATCATTTCTTATAGGAGCAGACATTTTCTTACAAAACGACAGCTTTGCACAAAGAGCCATCTAATTATTAAATCAGAATCTTTTCCTGAAAATCGTACCCAAAATACTATTCTTTCGATCCGCTTCTCTGCTGGCCTTTTCTCTTGACTTCTTCTCCACTGAATGAGATCTTCATTTCACTCTACTCTACTCTCTATTTGCACTATTTTCTGTCTTTTTAACCTCATATTGTTCTCTGGAACATCTTTACTTGTCTGTGGCAAAGGCACATGTGATCTTGCCCTTGAATTATTTTGAAAAGTACACAAAAAGGCCAAAACATTATTTATGTATTGCTTCTTATTTGACATATCTCACCATTCTGTCCTATCACGTACATGCGCTGTTTGCAACATATTGTACACCAGTAATGGATGTAGGAAAATTACATGTCTCAACACGTAAGCTCATAATGGATGGCCAAATAAAGGCTTAATAATTATGCAAATTACTGATTCATTCTGGTCTAAAAACTGGTTGTCAGATAGTGTTGTCGGCTTAATCAAATGGGGCCTTCTACAATTGCTGAAACATCAGTGCATGTAATTTAATTCTTTAAAGTATACTTTTGATTCAGCATTTCCATGCATACATTGAATACAGTGAATGTGTGCATATACTCTCACTCTCATATAACTCAAAAGGACATTAAAATAATATCAGGAACAGAAACCTGATACTCGCCTGTATTTGATCCACGATGCCTGTAGTATTGCCTGAATCTGTCTAAGGCCGATAATATCTGTATAGATCAGGTTTGCTTCCACTTTTGTATGATGAGTTGGGCAGCCACCTGTCTTAATCTCTAGAAAACTAGAGAGAGAGGGAGCGAGAGAGAGAGAGAGAGAGAGAGAGAGGGAGCGAGAGAGAGAGAGAGAGAGAGAGAGAGAGAGAGAGAGAGAGAGAAACACAATGGATGTACATAGAGAGCTATTATAACAAGGAAAAATGGTTGAATGAGTGGAAATGTATATGTAAGTATACAATGACACCAGGAACCCTGAAAGAAAGCAGCCTGCAACAAAATGATCTTTTTGTGTGCATACTCACTGCTTGAGGTCGGGTATGGAGGCAGTAAGGTGAAGTTGGTGACCCAGGATGTGAAGTGTGGAGATGAGGTCACTCCACTGGACTAGTTCCCCAAGAGGGCCCCCACTGAAGGCAGCCTCTGCTATTCTAGCACCCGATTCATCGGTCACTACTCCGGGATGTACCAGAATCTGGGGAGTCCAAGGACAAGATGCAACGACAAATGTTCTCTCTCCTTTGTTTCATACAATTTTTTTATTGAATACAATTCTTGAAGTGCTCATACAGTTCAAATGCTGTTTTTAATCAAGTAAGACCACAGAAAAGGCTGAGAGCACATCATCAGATTTTTTTTACCCAACTGTAAAACTTAGATCCAGACAACATCAGGTACCCTATAATGGAAGGGCTGTCTTGTTGAGTTAAACAAAGCATTATGATTTATTTATTTCACATCTATAAAGTTGTTTTCCTGGTTGAAGTATGACTCAAATATGATTTCTATTTAAGCAGAAAGGGAGGCAGCCAGCACAAAAAGCATCCTCTAATAAGAAAAAATGTGTATCATATTGAAATTCACATTGAAATAGCAGAAACGGAAAAAGACTGTTTGAGTAGGTGTACACACATTCTTCCTATGTTAAAAGTAGGGTTGGGCATCGAGAACCGATTCCTACTTGGAATCGTTTCAAAACTTACGATTCCAGTAGAATTGTTTCTTTATTGGAATCGTTTGCGTTTGAGGATTTGGTTTCAAATGTGATCATGGGTTCCAAATTTAACATGCGCAAGTTTTGGTTTCCGTAGCAGCCAGGCGCTTGTTGTGTGGCAGCCATGGAGCACAGTAAGCGGTGCTCTAGTGTGGCTTTATTTTACATTGAAAAAGTCCCGTCAAACTGCAACCCACCTTTGAATCAAAATAAAACTTTCCTCTTATTTGTGAAATAAGCATGTGACCCGTTTCAACTCCACTACTCAAAGAATCGGAATCGATAAGAACTGGAATCGAAAAGTAGAATCGGAATTGGAATCAGAATTGTTAATATCCCAACGATGCCCAACCCTAGTTAAAAGTGAATTTCATAGTAGGCTATTGCGTTATAAGTCATTAGAGTGGCCATTGTTTAAAAACTTTCTGCATATTTAGAGTGGGAATTCTGCCCACCCATCATCATTAGCCGCTCTCCGACCGGAGGGATTTTTGCAGTTCCTAGAACATAACATTTCTAATAATAATAATAATAATAAATTTAATTTATATAGCGCTTTTCAAAGACTCAAAGTCGCTTTCTAGAACCCTTTTTGTCTCGTGTTCCAACTGGACCAATTTGGGGATTATTAAGTTCCTTTGGCTGCAGTTCCTGTAACTCTTTCAGCTCCTACTTCAGGGCAGGTTCTTTTCCCTTTTTTCCCTTTTCCACATAGGAACCCTAGTGACCTAGCAACGTCTGAAACACAAACAGTACATATTCTTCATTGTCTGTTGCAATTCGCCTACGTATGCTAACTCATAAGACAAACATCACGCATTCAACCAGCTAACTGTTAATGCTAGTTAAACTTACCCATTGTTTTGTTTGCCTGTTGCGCTCTGCTCTTCTGTCTTCTTCCATCATATTAATTAGGATCATATTACGCTCGAGCCTTCATCTTCTACGTTTCTCTGCTAAGTACTCCAGCCTAGTCTTTAAACGCTGCCGTTCGAACTCCGTTTATTCTTTATTGTGGCG
Source organism: Perca fluviatilis (assembly GCF_010015445.1). Lineage (NCBI taxonomy): Eukaryota > Metazoa > Chordata > Actinopteri > Perciformes > Percidae > Perca > Perca fluviatilis. The sequence goes on from NC_053123.1 coordinate 8,896,148, forward strand.
GTAAAGTCAAGTGACGACGCTATAAAGACCGTTTCCGTGCTTGCGTCACTCCCTTAACTCTCCTACCAGTTCCTATGGCCACTTGGCCAGTGCGAATGCAAAAGTCAAAACCGGTTTTGGGGGAGAGTAGTCAGTAGAACTGTTTAGAAGTTGACTGTTCCAATAACTACGTTCCTGTAACTACTTGGTCGGAAAGAGGCTATTATGAACTCCGTATGTCCCATGGGAGAACAGAAGGCATAGCAACAGTAACTAAGAGGGAGCAGGGTTAGTGAACTGTCAATAAGTATTACAATTAAAAAAATGGAGAGGTACTGTATACATTACCTGTTTAGCTTTCCTCTCTGTGAGGTTGTATTTGGCTGACAGAGAGCGTCCAGCCTTGACCCAAATGTCTTCCATACTACGAATTCTTTGGTGAATCCAACGGAACTGGACTCTCTTTTCCAGAGATGGATACAGACCTGTTAGACTTTCCCGTACCACTGCATGGTCAGACACCGCCTGGAAAAAATGAGGAAAACACAAGGCTTATTCTTTATTATTTACCACTTTGTAGATTTGGGTTGGACATCCGAATCCCTTTCCAACACGATGGCTTCTTACCATTTTAGCACTGACAAATTAAATATTTGCTCTTGCCAACTGAGCTGAACAGCCACTTTCTACTCCCTATCATGATCAGCATTCAGTTTGACAATTAGCTTTTTGGACCATGAATGAGTACTGGCTTTGGTGACTTTGTAGCCATCAGGTTATGTTGGCAACTAATGTAGAAAATTAGCTAAAAAAGCTAAAAGGAACAGTGAAAAACATGTAAGGACTAGAATTCATATGTGCTGTTTCAGGGTGTATTCTGACAGAAACAGAAATAAACACTACTCTGATAAAGCGGGTTGGCAAAGGTTATATACACACCTTTTACTTACTCACACATACACAAAAGTATCATGCAGTCTTGCATTATTTGGAATTTACCTCTGAGTTTTCCAGTAGGTCTACTCGGCCCGGAAGCACAGGACACCCGGGGCCTGTTGCACAAAAGTAGAATAAAGAAATCCAGGATAACTGAAAAAGCGCAGCTTGACTTAGTGTGATCCGCTCATCGCGGCTTAATCGGTTGCACGTTTGCCGAGCCAGGATGAGTAGGTGAAGCTATGTCAAGCCAGGTTTAGATAGCTTTCTTAAATAGACCACGGTATCGATCACAGATTTACTGATGCAGAAATGGAGAATACACGTGCGGCATATGTTTCAACCGCTGAGCAGAAGCTTCTAATGGAAAGTTACGAGGAGGTGAAGCATATAATATGCAGAAAGGGAAATACGGATGTTGTTATCAAACGGAGAGAAAAAGCCCGACAGACAATAGCGGACCGACTGAATGCCTAAGGATTTAAAAAGATTTACTTACTAGTCCCTCCACGTTTTAATTGCTTTTAATATGCTTATTTTAATTGTTGATTGCTGTATCTGTTTTTATGTGCTAAATGTGCTGGTTTTACTGTAAAGTGTCTTTTAGCCTACCATGTAAAGCACTATATAAATAAAATGTGTTATTATTTAGCCTACTTTGCCTTAAAAGTGAGCAGAGGGAACTAAGTTCCTCAGGAAATTTACCCTAAGGACTAGGCTTAATTTCAAACCCTTATTCATAATGCGAGAATATGTTTTACAACCATATGCACCAATCTCTATAAGCTATGTCTAATTCTAAATATCTTTCTACAATTAATGTTCATACAGAACAAACATGACTGGACAGAAACTATAAAAAGAAGGAAGTGACTTCAATACACACTGTAAGCATATCTGTAAAACAATATAGCCTATTATTATTCATGTTTTTTTTTTCTCACTCCCAAGCTCGAAAATGACAAGTGACAGCACCAAAATGAAAAGATTAAGAAGCTTTGTGGCGTTCCAACACATTCCCACTCCCATCTCGTAAAATACGGATGTTTGGTCAGGTGCCATTGTCGTCGCTAAAAGTCTCCTCCGCTGCACGGTGTGGGAGGATCCCCCTGCCTCCCCCTGCCTCCCCCCGCCTCTCCATGTTACACGGGGCAAATTCATGGAGGAAAAGCCCATTTCCTACGCATTGTCCCACTTTATCTCTGGTGCCAGTGCAACCATTTCTTACCATCCAAACAACTGCAATAGTCCCAGAGTCTAGACGTCTAGCTATATGAAAAGATAAACAATGCAACGTTTTTAATAAATGTAAATAAAGCAGCTAATATCAACATGGACAAAATCATGAATGTACTAATTTGCTTTTTTGATGATGACCTGGCCAAAATAGTAAAGTTTAGTTTTCACAATGATTCATTGTAGGATTATGATATTATTGCAATATGTAAATCCACATTGACTCTTAATTTAACATATGGTTGGAAGAAGTAAAAATTGATCCAAAACTTTTTAGTTTTTAAAAATGATGACTTTTATTATTGTGTAATGTCAGAAGGACTTTAACTGTTTTGCCAGTCAAATTAACTTTAATGAGTGCATATTGAAATATTACACTGTTGGTTGGCAAAAAATGCATCTCAAAATGCATCAGATTGATGCTTTAAAATTTAAAAAATCTTTTTTTTCTTTCTTTTCTTTCTTCCATGCCCCCGGACCCCACCAGAGGGGTAATATCCTTCTCACCTTTTTCACCCCTGACCTGTTTTCATGCCTGTTAAAGGGTTAATTTGGATTCATCAAAGCCCATTGCTGCATGTAAATACAAATTTAGGAACCCCATTGCACAATGTAACCTGTTTCTCTGGGTCTTTAAAGTAGTGAACATTGAGGGTAAGACGGCTGCACCGCAAATGATTCATTCTTACTCACAATCTTTGAAACTCTACCTGCAGAGCAAGCACAGCCTGGGTGTGTACTATAAAGTATTATGAATGAAAGTGTATGGAGTGTGACTTAGCCTGCCAAGTCCTGTCTTTGTAGCCAGTTCCTCTGCATGAAGCAACATTGTTGTCCATACACTATTAAAAACACACCAGTGAGCCACATCATGTTCACATGTTCGATGTTCCGTCATCATGGTGAACATGGGCACTGTAGTTTAGTTTTACTCAATCCCACATATGTTGTCTTGCTGTCATAAACTCACCAGAACACCAAATTTGTATAACTCCATGGCTTAAAATAGCCCCACAGCTACTTTACTCAATTTTGGCTGTTTTAAAAAACTACTTAACCTCTTTTGAAAAATCTAATTATACATTTTTGACCCATTTGTAAAAATATAGGCCTACGTCTTCAGTATGGGTACAGCAATCACAATGAGAGACAGTTTCTCCATGTTAAAACAGGCCACTGTGGGAGTACAGTTAGCATTCTGATTTTAATTTGATCACGAGGGTCATTTTACCAGATTTGACTTGTTGGACATTCTTCTCCTCCTTCTCTGCCTGCAGCTGTAGGTGTTTCTCCATGTGAGCCACTTGTTGCTGCAGGTGGAGTTTATCAGAACGCAGCTCCTTCAGCATCTCATCCCTCAGCTGTCCTTTCTCTTTTTCTACCTCCATTTTAATCTGGAGTGACTGTAGTTCTTCCTTGCAGTCCTTCAAGGGAGGTAGGGGAGAGGCTGCCAGAGAGAGTTTGTAGTGTTAATTTGAGTAGTGCTAAGTATCCCTCTGCTTTGAACATGCTTTCAAGAGATTTGCATGTGAAAAGAGCTGTTGAAGCAATCAGCCATAGTAAACAATTTATACTCATGAAAAATCATATTTACTGAGACATAAGTGTGTGTTTTGCGTGGCAGAAAAAAAACATGAAAAGACCAAAATGGACAAAGATTTATCCTGCCAACAAGTACTGTCTTTGTAGCTTATCCCTCTGCATAAAGCTCAATTGTTTTCCAAAAACTATTAAAAACACACCAGCGAGTGACACAGTGTTCTGTGACATGTTCCTTCATCATGATGAACATGGGCACTGTAGTTTATTTTGATCCCACATACTGTATGCCATCTTGCTGTCATAAACTCACCAGAGCACCAACCGCATATACATCCACAGCTGAAAATAGTCCCTAACAACAGCACATTTACTCAATTTGGGGTAACATTTGCTAAAAAAAATTACAGTGCCCAGCTGTTTTGATAAACTACTTAGCCTCTTTTAAAAAAATCAAATTATATATTTTTGACACATTTGTTAAGATATACTGTATGTCTTGAGTAGGGAGGGGCAAGGCAATGAAGGACATTATATCTTATTATTTTTAGTCAATCACGTGCTTCTAGCCAATGTTTTCGTTCAATAAGCCTACATATTTCATATCAACACATCTGAATTCATCACTCATGTGCTGATATAACTGTAATTGCTTTAGACTATATCTACTGTATCGTCATGGTAGAGTTTCTCCATGTTAAAACAGGCCACTGTGGGAGTACAGTTAGCATTCTGCTTTTAATTTGATCACGAGGGTCATTTTACCAGATTTGACTTGTTGGACATTCTTCTCCTCCTTCTCTGCCTGCAGCTGTAGGTGTTTCTCCATGTGAGCCACTTGTTGCTGCAGGTGGAGTTTATCAGAACGCAGCTCCTTTAGCATCTCATCCCTCAGCTGTCCTTTCTCTTTTTCTACCTCCATTTTAATCTGGAGTGACTGTAGTTCTTCCTTGTAGTCCTTCAAGGGAGGTAGGGGAGAGGCTGCCAGAGAGAGTTTGTAGTGTTAATTTGTTAATTTAGTGCTAAGTATCCCTCTGCTTTGAACATGCTTTCAAGAGATTTGCATGTGAAAAGAGCTGTCAGCCATATTATACAATGTATACTCATGAAATATTCTGTTAGCAAATATTACCAGGGAATTCCTATTTTAATTAGATGTAGTGCCACTTCACTGAAAGTGATATATTAACTGAGAGCTGTGACATAATAAACTCTAACTATAAAATCTTGTCTTTAGAGTTTGCTCACAATCGTCAGAGGATCCCACCATGTTCAGGATTTCATCCACAAACTTGACAATACTCTCCATTATTTCTGGGAATATAAAGGGGAAGTGAAAAAAGGAGAGACAGACAGAGATGAGCAAGAAAGTCGGGGATAATTAAGAGAGAGAGGAAATCTCTAAAAACAATTCCTAAGGATGCAAGAGTTTGTTTCAGGAGGGTAGAAGAAATTCACCACTTTTTACCCACTATTACCTCAATCTCACCCTCAATTTTACATCCCCAAGATAGCCCTTCCAATAAATACCTCCCATTTGAATGGTCTTTCTTAGCCACTGCTACTGTGACTGAATGATTGAACAGATGTTCCTAATTTCTACAATGTGCAGTTAAAAAAATAGCAGCCTAATCATTCTCTATTCACCATTCTCCATCATTATACCACATTTGCTTCACTGTTCAATGGCTATGTGAAGAAGAGAGAGTGTGTTGCACGTTGAGCTTATTTTCCTACACCCAGAGATAAAGTTTTATCCCCCTCCCTTTGACCAACTCATTATCACTGTGCTCTCTCTTATCACCTTCAGGCCTGGTTGTTTTTATCCTCAATGTGCCATGCTGCCTCAGTCTGTTGTGACCGGTCACTCCGATGCCCTCCTGTTCTGCATTGCTCTAAAACCAGTTTAGACAGACAAGACACACTTAAAAAAGCTGGTAAGATAAGGCATTTTTTTCTGTTGTGATTGTAAGCAGATGTGTGTATAAGGCAAACAGTTGTGACCTTAATTTAACTGATGTTTATATTAGGGGAATGAGTGAATGAAGGAAGATACAGACCAGGAAGTAATATGTCAAACTTAGACACCAGATGAAACCAATACCCAGTAGCACAAAAATGGTTCTCCACAGTGTGTCTCTCGGTTTTCTCATGATTCCTGATGCAATAGAGATGGATCTTGGGTTCATGAGCCTTGTTTGAAACAAAACTAGGTTATTTCACATTCTATGCAGCATTTCATTAAAGGTCCCATGACATGGTGCTCTTTGGATGCTTTTATATAGACCTTAGTTACACCTATCGCCATTTGTAGCCACTGCGGGACCATAGGCAGGCTGGGGGAATGCATATTAATGTTAAAAAACCTCATAAAGTGAAATTTCCATGCCTTAAAGGTGCAATATGTAATACTGACAGCTATTGTTTAAAATGGTTACTGCAGTCCAAATTCAAAATTCTGGAGAGAGCTGGTCCCCGGGAGTTCACAGGGTTGCCAGGTTGAGAATGCTGAACCCACAATGTCAATGTTAGCTAGATGCTAGTCCCACATTGCCAGACATCACTCCACAGCTCAGCAGAGTAGCTTGATGCTGGCTATGTTGACAGTCTTAAAAGCCTGTGCTCTCGTGGAGCTCTGTACCCGGCTAACAGTCACCTTTTATCAGCTAAACGTAACAACAACAAACGCTAAAAAGCCCGAGACCTCGCGATCCTCTGTACTGACTGACAGCCACCCTTTCTCGGCTAAATGTTACTTTAGCAACCGCTAAAAAAACAGCAAACCGACTATCCTGTGTACCAGACTGACAGCCACAGTTAAATTGCCAGTTTCTATTATGAGTCAAACTTGCGGTGTCTGCGTTCATGGTTTTTGTAAGCAGACGTGGCCCGCTTGCCCGATCCTCTGACAACATTAGCAGTTAGCTATGTTAGCATGGCCAGCACCAGTCGGGATCACTTCACCGGCTGTGTCTCAATTTCTTTAACGAGTAACTAACTGTTGAATGAATCTACCTCCAGTTTGTTTTGTTGCTGCTGCGGCTGCAGCACATTGTTTTTGTGTGTTTGCGTTTCTTGTCTCGCAACCTTAGTGTCAAAATGGGAACAGGCCAAAATAAAATAAATGGAAATGTCAAAGGAGAAAATACTGGCTTTAGCGTTGTAGTGACAGAATATAGTATTTCAACTTAGAACGTTACCTTAATATCTGATGACATTTTTTTATATAATACAGTAAATATGTTACATATTGGACCGTGTCAGACAGAGAGGGAAAGAGAATAATTTAGCAACATGATTGTTGTTTTGAGATGGTTTTCCAACATCAAATTATTACATAAATATACAAGGAACATAAAATAGGCTATGATGGCGTGATGATGATGAATAGCACAACACCAAATGACTTTTCTCTACTGACTCCACACTTTTAGCACAACACAATTTGCTGTTCTCATTTTCTGGGTGGTTTTCCTTAGCATCTTTTTCTTTAATCATCATTGTGGCATTTTTTTACAAGCATCAAATAGCTCAAATTTCCAAAGAAACGACAAAGAATTTTAACACTTACTTTTAAACCGCTGGGCAATCCTTCTAGTATAACCAAATGAACACAGTTTGACTCTGCTCTGGCATTATATGTCACATGCAAATAATCTACACACAGATGAGATTCAACCAGTTTGTCTACGTAAAACTGCAGTGTCTGTGGCAATGAGACTTCCTCTTTTTAGTACCGTTTTTTAAATAACTTACATCCATTTGACTTCTTTTTAAACTGCATGCATTCAAAGTTTGATTACTTTTGTAATTAAGCTGATGTTTAATATATGTTAGTCTAATAAACAGTTTATAAAATAGCAACTATGCCAAATATGTAAATTGAAGGTTTGGCATGCAATATGTGTCTGGCCTTGATATAAAATACAGGGTGAGTTTTATGTCACAGAAGAGTGGCCGTGGTTTTTGTCTTGAATTGGGATGCCATTTTCTTTCATCACTCATCATTTAGTATTGCCAAAAATAAGTGCAGCGTAAAACCAGCACTTAGTTATTTCAAACAACAATACAAAAAAATCATCAATTAGCCATTCTATCATATATCTATTATATAAATCTATAAATCTGTTTTATTTAATTGTGTAAATTATTGTTAAACCCTCATCTCAAGTTACTTTGCCATCTGCTCTCTTACAGCAGGTTTCCTTTGTATCAGCTCTGTCTGTGTACAGAGCTAATGCATTTCAGTGGTTATTGAGAGAGATGGCTGTAAGGTAAACAATGTTCCACTGAAGCCAGAACAAAGTGTGTAAGAGAGGCTCATGTCAGACCCATTTAAAAGCAGGACGTGACCAGCGGCGTGTATGAAAACGTTAGACGAAAGGGGGAAACAGTGTAACTTTTACCGCTGCACTGATAGCACCAAGAAGTTGAAAAGTGTGACATTTTGGTTTTTTCGAAGTAAAAACAAACAAGGATGGGCTGGACAATTGTGCACCTGCTGATCCTGATGACACTCAGCTGTCTGTCTTGCGCTGAAGATAAGACAAAGGTTCCTGTTTCCTGTCCAGACTTCCAGAAGGCCTTTGGAGGCTCCTGCTACGAGTTTGTGGATCTCCAGCATACTTTTTACAGTGCGCAGGCTTGGTGTGAGCAGCGTGGTGGACACCTTGCATTTATCCCAGATGAAGAAACTCAATATTTCCTTAAAAGATTCTTGGATCCCAAGAATGATGTGTGGCTTGGAGTTGCACCCTCTGCCTCTCCAAACCTGCAATATTCTCCAATTGTTGAAGGTAAGAAGGCCGTATCGTGGATTATAGACAGCTGCTGCGCTAAATTACAAACTGTGAAAATCTTTTTTTGTTCTGAATTGTAAGCCCTCACACATTTGACTCAATCCATCATATGCTATAAATTAGCACCCCATTGAAGAGAATGTAATTGCTGATTAATATTGCTGATTAGCAATAGTCTTTTAAATGATGGCAATTTGGTGCAATTGTGTCCAATCTATTCTCAGTTTGGTCTGATGATCTTTTTCACTCCTCCTTTAAACCTCACCACTACATTTAACTACACTGCCGCCTTTGGATCCTTGTCTTTTAACTCAACTCCCTTCTTCTCCGTTCCATCAATATCTTTCTTCTTTCTCATACGGCTACTACCCGCCTGGCCCTAACCCCTGTCTCTTCTTTCCCCCACTCCTTCCTATTGCACCTCGCTATTTATGGGATTAGTTTTGTGACTTTGATTCCAAGCAAAACTTCTCAAGTATCAAACAAAAAACACTAACTCAAGCAAAAAAATTGTCACCTCAAAGGTAAAACTTAAAACTTGCAAACAAAACATTTGTGTAGTTGTAAACTATTGGTCTTTTATTTGTTTGATATTATGTCCTTTTGTTTACAGTTCCCTCTGCTTCTTTCTCAATGATCAGTCTATTACTCTCTCCATCACGTTTGCAGTCATGCTCCCAGCTTTCTCGTTTGCGCTCCCTGAGTTTTTTGCGATGCTCTGACACAAACATCTCGCGGCGGGCTCTTACAGGGGTTCGTCCCCATTGGCTAATGAGAGTTAAGGGGAAAGTTTGAGTGACAGCTCAGCCTCAGTGCAGGTAAACTAACGTTAGAGACTCAGAGTCTGGTCTGGAGGACACACAAGCCACTCCACAGCGGATTCCTACAAGATTAATAAAGTGTAAGTATTATTAATATATATATATATTATCTGCGATCTACGTTGCAAGTATGGTTACTAGACATTTGTTGTTTCGTTGTGTTAAGTTACTAGCTAGCTAGCTAGTAAAGCTTTTTTAAGTTAGCATTTAACGTTAGCTATACTGCAAACGTTATCTAAAAGCCACCGGCTACCTTACTGAGCTAATAATTTACCATGGGAATCATGTATTCTTCGTGAGGCCTTACTCAATGGAGCTGTATTAATTATCGTCTTCTCTCTGTAGAGACCTGCAGGACCCGAGCAGAGCTACGATGCTCTCCCAGGTAACCTAAAGGTTAGTAACGTAGCTATATTATGGTCTATTAGGAAAAATTATTATCCAGCTAACTACTAATTGTTGGGGTTGCTATTGGTCTGATAATACACAATGCTAGGGTATTGGTTAAGTTGTACAATGTAGAAGCTGTGAATGTAATATATATAGTGTTCGACACATACATTAGATAATGTTCCATCTGTACACACTGTTCTTTCTTTGCACTACCTTAAGATGGCAGATAACGGACGTATTTTTTGTATTTTTTAGCGCTGTAAATGTCAACAATATTTAGAATTAATGCATAGTGTTACTACTGTCCAAACTATGTGCTTTAACTAACACACCAGGCCCTTGACAAATACTTTGCTTAGTGATCCTTATGGTTTGATGTGATGTGCATGTGTCCTGGTGGCTGGCCATATCTTACTTTACACATGTAGTCAACGTGGAGGTAGGAATCTAGAAAGTGTGATCAATAATATTCCAGAAATAAGTGTTCCAGTAGTGTTCAGAAAGCTAGAAAAATGTTTCTAGAGTGCAGGCTTTATTACAATTATTTATTATTGAGCTAATTTCAAACACTTTTTTATCATCCAATAAGGTACTTCAAGCTTTACAATAAGAAGTCAAGGAAGTGAAGGACTACAGCCACATCCCAGCCCTTCAGAGAACTGTCCTGCAGAAAAGGCTGTCATCCAGACTGGAGCAGTGGGCCATCAGTGAGCTCAGGAGACCAGATGATCCCAGGCATCCAGGAGTTGTGTGTGATATTCCTGCACCACCCTCAGAAGTGTTGTTGCAAATACAAGTCAGCAGAGAAATACAGCTTGCCTTAGGTGAAACTGAATATGTGAAATATATACATAACCCAATTACTCAGTATGTTTGTGTATTGTTGGTGATGAAAAACTGACCCTGACCTGTGATGTACTGCAAATAATGACTGACACTGAGTTCCAGCTTCTTCTACCACCGGAGCCCCAGCTAAATATGTTCAAATATCCATTATGTATGTGAAGTTTTATATTGGACTAAAAATAAAGCATTATAATAGTCTCAACCTTATTTCCTGTTTTATATAATGAACCAAACAGACAAGGGTGACTGTAAATTTTTTTTTTATATATTATGTGCATTTTAAAATATAATTACAGTAAGACAATGTAAACACAAATTAAATTACAGGACAGTATACTGTAGTAGGATATATATTGGCATACAATGGACTAAGAAACTACAAGTACACCAATGAAAACTTAAGAAAAAGGTTATTGTAAGTGTTAACTGAGTATCTGAGCAAAATATGATCAATACATACACTATTGGTCCATACCCTGGCTGTTTGAAGCCTTCGCACACAGTGTTTCCTCCACAGAGAGACTAAAGGCTCCTCTCCCTCTGCTGCTCCACGTCCTCCTGGTTGGTCTGCCTGCTGCCTGATGTGAGCTGTGATAGAAAATTATAACAAAGTTTCTTACACAAATCAAATGGTAACAAAGTTCTTACTGATAACTGAGGCTTCCAAGGTTGTGTGATTTACCATTAAAATAACTTGCTTTTAAGTAGCCATTAGCAAATGTGTAGGCTTTAAAAACACTATGAACATTTTCCTTATGCTGACCTGCTTGCAAATGCAACAGAAGACATGTAATTAGAGTTAGAATAGCCAGTCTTTGTCATAACTAGGAAAGTACAGATGAGCACAAAACTATAAAGATGAACCAGTTAAGCAGTGCTAACACTGGATTTGTACTGTACAGTATGTGTCGACCTCTAGATATAATACATTACATTCACAGCTTCTACATTGTACAACTTAACCAATACCCTAGCATTGTGTATTATCAGGCCAATAGCAACCCCAACAATTAGTAGTTAGCTGGATAATAATTTTTCCTAATAGACCATAATATAGCTACGTTACTAACCTTTAGGTTACCTGGGAGAGCATCGTAGCTCTGCTCGGGTCCTGCAGGTCTCTACAGAGAGAAGACGATAATTAATACAGCTCCATTGAGTAAAGCCTCACGAAGAATACATGATTCCCATGGTAAATTATTAGCTCAGTAAGGTAGCCGGTGGCTACAAGTTTTAGATAACGTTAGCAGTATAGCCTATAGCTAATGTTAAATGCTAACTTAAAAAAGCTTTACTAGCTAGCTAGCTAGTCACTTAACACAACGAAACAACAAATGTCTAGTAACCATGCTTGCAACGTAGATCACAGATAATATATATATTAATAATACTTACACTTTATTAATCTTGTAGGAATCCCCTGTGGAGTGGCTTGTGTGTCCTCCAGACCAGACTCTGAGTCTCTAACGTTAGTTTACCTGCACCGAGGCTGAGCTGTCACTCAAACTTTCCCCTTAACTCTCATTAGCCAATGGGGACGCACCCCTGTAAGACCCGCCCACACGAGATGTTTGTGTCAGAATCGCAAGCAAAAACTCAGGGAGCGCAAACGAGAAAGCTGGGAGCATGACTGCAAACGTGATGGAGAGAGTAATAGACTGATCATTGAGAAAGAAGCAGAGGGAACTGTAAACAAAAGGACATAATATCAAACAAATAAAAGACCAATAGTTTACAACTACACAAATGTTTTGTTTGCAAGTTTTAAGTTTTACCTTTGAGGTGACAATTTTTTTGCTTGAGTTAGTGTTTTTTGTTTGATACTTGAGAAGTTTTGCTTGGAATTAAAGTCACAAAACTAATCCCATAGCTATTGTGCAATACATGAGTCTTGATCACAGCATGATTTAATGGGAAATATCCAATCTGGGTAGTACTGCACACCCTCCCCCTTATATTGCAGATATATTGTTTCCAGAGGTACTTTGTTGTACCTTTGTTTAAGGTACATTTTTGATCCTCAAAATTATAATAGTGTCCCTTTTTAGAACGTAAAAACAAGTAAGGTACATTTGTGTTCCTCTGACTAAAGGTTACAATAATGTACTTTTTGAGGGTACCACCCCAGTGACAAGCTTTTGTTCCTTTTTTTTTCTGAGTGTAGGTTCTCTTTCTTCTGTGCGTGTGGGTGGAGGTAAGGGGGGTTTGTGTGTGTTATTGAATCTTACCTGTAGTTGATTGCATTTGTATGAGACAATTGTATGTTTGTTGTGTGTTTATGTACATTTACTTTTTTTTTTCTTTCGGCTGCCCAAGACAAATTTATCCTATAGAAGACAATAAAAGCGTATCTTGTATTATTCTGTTAGTCACTGGCCTCCGTACTGTTGCCATCACTCTCTCCCTGCCCTCCTGTTGTTCTGCAACAGTAGGGAACACAGTGCCAGTGCACAGTATACTGGACCTGTACAGGCCGTCGGCCGATACACCGATACGGTATTTCCCCACTCTGCCTACCCTAAAAAAGAAAACTATACAGATAAACTTAATTTCAAAATCCAAACGTTTAACATAGAGAAACAAAGACTCCCAACCTAAAAATCTGAAGATAAAGGTGACCATATAAAATGGCTGGTCAGACCATTGTTGAAGCAAAGGGGTAACACAAAGCCAAACACTCCCACTAAACTACAAATTAAACAAAACAGGACAATTATTTTCAAATTAAATATTAAAAACAAAAGGGCCAACAAAGTAATATAGTCCAAAGAAATAAACTAAACCTCTAAACTAGAAATTATAATGTTTGTGCAACGTGCATTAGGTCAAAAGGTCTACAAACTCAATGAGGAGAAAATGAACTTTTAAGTGACCTATAGAAGGCGGGTGCAGGAGAATTACCAAAATTTAAATCATTTAAATGCCCGTGATCATTGTTATGAAGAACCATGTCACCTAATGCAACACTGTTGCTCACATCCATGTTTTTAATAGTTTTGGACGACAATGGAAAGGAAGCTGGTAGAGTGGCCTTTAAGGTTCAGGGGTTTACTTGTACTGCCCTTGAAAACTGTAGTAAAAAATGAATTCTACCAAATAAACAGAAACTCCATTGATATAATGTTGGAGAAAATATTACATATATTCTCTCTCTCTCTCTCTCTCTCTTGATCTTCTGCCTGTTAAAAGGAATTTATTTCTCACCACTGTCACAAGTGCAATTGCTTTTGGGGGAATTGTTGGGTCTCTGTAAGTTATAGAGTGTGGTCTAGACCTGCTCTATCTGGAAAGTGTCCTGACATAACTTCTGTTATGATTTGACACTATTAATAAAGTTGAATTGAATTGATCACCACAGGTAAGGTCAGTGTACTTACGGGCACTTCAGCTCAAACCCTGATATATATATATATATATATATATATATATATATATATATATATATATATATATATATATATATATATATATATGTATATATATATATATATATATGTATATATATATGTGTATATATGTATATATATATGTATATATATGTGTATGTGTATGTATGTATGTATGTATGTATGTATGTATGTGTATGTATATATATATATATATATATATATATATATATAGTATGTAGTATATGTGTGTGTATATATATATATATATATATATATATATATATATATATATATATATATGTATATGTGTGTATATGTGTGTATATATATATATATATACACACACACACACACACACACACACACACACACACACACACACACATGTACAATGGTTTGTTCCATTTTCAGGTGCTCTCTTTTGGCTGGATGGTTCACATATCACCTATTCAAACTGGGTAAGCAGCCCGCAGCTAGGAGCAGCCTGTGGACACATACTGAGAGACTCTGGCTTCCAATGGGAAGCCACAAGAGACTGCAACCAAAAACGGCAATTTATCTGCCAGTTTGGTATGTATTCTGCCTCAAACTTTGAAAAAAAACAATACTGAATTACTCTATGATGATGATGATAAATCACCACTTTGTATTGCTATTGTCTTCTTCCCAGACTCTGGGAGATCCATTGTGTGTGCAGGCCGTAACGCCACTCTGCAGTGTGGTTCTCATCAAGTCCTAATGATAGATGTCGGCTTCTACGGTCGTGAGAACATCCATTACTGTCGATCCACGCCCTCCCCCCCATCAACATCCACAGAACAACAGTGTGGCTGGGTGGATGTTGTTGCATCATTAACAGGTACATGGTCAAATAATTTATCTGTTATATGCAATAAAAACACAATGATAATTGACGATAATGATATGTTTGATATGTTTGATTTGTTTGATTTTTTATACAATTACCTAATCCAGAGCTTTTAAAGGATCTAATCTCCAAAATAACCTCTCTTAGCTTTCTCTCTTTTTATCTGCTGAACTCAATAGGGGAACAAGTCAGAATAGGAAAACAAACAATCATGCCTCATTAAAAAGGTTTTGCATGGATGACAATTCTGATGAAACCCTATCCACTTTTGAAGGAAGTGATTGCCAGATATCACAAACCACACACTGTCTCACTGCAGACCATTGTTTGCCCATTAGGGCATTTATGGAAGGAAAAACACACAATAATAGCTTCATAGCTCAATAGACTTTTAAGATAAATCAATGATGTCCATCCAAAGAGTAAATATTGACTCATGCATTTAGCTGATGGCAAAAGCAGACTATCTATTCATTCATTTTCCAAGCTTGTTCATCCTGCTATAGGGTCGTGGGGCATTGCAACCTTTCCCAGCATGCACAGAAGGTAAGAGGAGTGTACATGCTGTACAAGTCATAAGTCTATCACAGTGCTAACCCACATAGAAAGTCACATTTTAAATTCAAGCCTCGGTCTGGATTGTCTATGACCACTTCTGAGAGGCCCTTAGACAGAGCTTCTAATGCTATTGTTTTACACAACTTGGATTACTCTTCACAGAGTGCTCAGCCTCTCTAAAGTCCTATAGATAAAATGAGGGGATGGACACTCACTTAAAATGTATCATGAGTGTTTCTTTCTTGTTACATCTACTAAGTGAATGTTTAGGCTATTCCTTCAGTTTTTTCAGAAGGACTTTTTGGGTTCTTTGACATGAATAACTAAGCCCTTTGATCATATGTGCCTGAAATGCAAGGTTAGTAACAGTGACTTCAGACAGACACTCTGGCTTAGGAGCCCCTGGGCCCAGGAGGCCCGTTTGGAAATCCAGCCCTGGGGTTTCCTAGTGACTCACTATCAGTGAGATGAGCGAGCACGCGGGGGGTAGACGACAAAGAATGGCTGAGAGCTCATGAGAAAATCAACATGTGAAGTTGTTATGTGCCTCCAACTGCATGAATACAACATTGTTCATCATCCCAAGAAGGAGACCTCCTGGTTAGCTCAGAGAGTATCATTTTTTTAGCTTAAGTGATCCAATCGATTTTTATGAAGGCTGTGGATAGTTTTGCACTGCAGGAATAAATGCTGTTGGACATCTCACACTGTTACTGTGTGTCTGGTAAATGAAGAGTACAGACATTTCTCAGGGTCTCTGATCAATACTTAGCTGTTTGACATGTATTTAGAGTTTCGGTGAGTGACTCAACGACAGCTGATAGAGGTGAGTGGTAGACTGATGGCTTTGGATGGAAAATGCATCACATTGTAATGCTTCTGATGTTCAGAGTCTTTCCAGTGAGGCTAATAAATACTACTTTTTAAAAGTTGAATTTAAGAAGATATGTGAAAATCGAGAAAACTCTCTTAGACCTTAGAGGGTTAAAGCTAAGTAGGCCTATCTGGTATATTCTGAGTAAGCAACGATACATGCTTGTGTTATGAATATAATATTCATAACATAAATAGCCGTGGCCCTCTTGTGCAGCAGTCAAATAGCAGGAATTTAATGCTGCGTCTGGTTAAAAGAAAGTTATAGAAATGCAAGGATGTGTGTCATATAGGGCTATATATTTAGTAATTTTTTTTACTAAAATAAAAATGATCGGTGTAAGGTTTAGCCCCATGGTGGAAGGAGGAGACATGGACTCAGGAGTTCTTCACCGGGTGCTTTGTTTTATTTCTCCCCCATTCACGGGGAAAGTGCGGTAGTGCATGGATGAATTATTACAAAAATATATCAAAAATAACAAAAACAACAAAGAAACTAAAGACAAACTATTTAAATTATCATACTAAATAAATATTAAACAATACAAAAGCCTAAATCAGGCCCTGACTATTGGGCTCTAGCACCTGCAGCCTTCCAGGCCAAAACTTGTCTCTCCCGACGAGCCTCTGCCTCCTTCCTTTATACCTAAAGCCCCTCCTACAAGACAAACCAAAGTTAATTGGAAATCAATCAACCTCATCATGTTACCTCAACATTCCAAAACATTTCTGGCAACATCAATACACAAGATACCAACTATAAAACCAGAAATTAAATGTTAACAAGCTTCTCAAAAATAGAAAACTTAGACACTCCAGTACCCCCCCCTCTGTACTGCACTGTACCGACCCAGCACCCTGCTTGAAAATGAGAACAGGTGAATGAGACATTTTGATGACCTTGGGGAAATCCATTAACCTAAAATAAATGACTTGAAATGAACTGTGTATGTGTCGTATTTATCAAATCATGCTTTCTACTCTTTCGACTAGTACTTAAATACATTGAAAGGAAATAACATGAATTGACAAGCCATGTGTCCATTGATGCTAGCCCACATGCTAATGGTAATGCTAATGCTACCAGTCATATGCTAATGTTCATGCTAGGGTTAGCTTAACATGCTAGGACCAATGCTACCACTGGCTTAAATGAAGGCATGGGGTAACCCCATCACAATCGGTATATAAGCTCCTGCTGTGCACACATTGTTTGTAAATGGGAAACAGTTCTATGGTTCTGCTCTAAACTTGTGATAAAACTTAACTTTATCACAAGTTTACCAAGTACAAAAATCGGAAAACATTTATTCTAGAAAAGTACAAAAGTTAAATTGACTGTTGTACAGATGTCATATATACAGTTAACACCAATTTCTGACACGTCCATAGAAATAAGATTTTTAAATAGAGGTGCGTTTTATTACAGTGGAGATAGTAGAGCAACTGAACATTAGCAGTCCAGGGGAAGTGTGGGTGTTGCTAAATGTAAAGTGCTTTGTTTTGTGCTCATGTTAGAAGCACCACACAAGTGCCTTCTATTTATGATGATAATGTTAAGAGTTGTTATGTGTAGGATCATTAGTTGAGTTGTTGTGAGAGCTCAATCCTTTCTCACTGGCCCACTAGCACTGCTAAATATGAAGTAGTAAGTTGTTAAATGTCCTATAATGTCATTTTCATTGGTATTATAGTTAGCTGATTATGTTCTCTGTGTGTTTCCCAGCTCACTGCCACGGCCGTCAGGTCTGCCAGATTTCTGAAGTTGTGGACTCCCTTGGTGACCCCTGTCCTCAGCTGGGGAGCTACCTGTCTGTGGACTACCACTGCAAAGATGGTAAGTCACAGTCATTCTAAGCAATCATAAATGTTCCAAGTAAAGGGGAAATCACACGTTCTACATCCAGAAGGCCTTAGCGGCAGGTGTGATTGCTTCTCATCCCACACTTCATTCAAAAGTGGACCATTGTTTTATCAATAAAATCATTTTTTTTCTCAATACTGTTTGTCGAATAATTGATTTATTTATTTTATAATGTAGAGAGAGCAAGGTCAATATTGTGAATTGAACCCCTTCAGGTGGCATGGTGCAGCAACCCTGGGTTCTAATTTTTAATAATGACCCACTAGTCCTACATTATCCTTTACATATTATTACACACTAGTATTGTTGTAGACATATATTAGTGTATAACACACATTTTGCTATTGTTTATCTACTGTTTGAGACACATTTGTTGTGGTTTTGGACATTTCTGTTGGCTGTTTCGGACATTTCTGTTGCCTGTTATTGTAATTTTGTATGTTTCCTGTTTTGTATATTGTTTCTGTGGCCTGTATGTATTTCGTTGTGTATATTTCTGTTCCCTGCTGTGTGTATTTCTGTTTCCTGTTTTACTTTGATTGTCTGTTTTATGTCTTGTCATGTCTAGTTTTACTTCCTGTGTTTTCCCGCCTGTGTGGTTGTCTGATGTGCTCCACCTGTACCCCAGCCCTGGTGTCACCTGTCTTGTGTTTTCGCGTTACCTAGTTTATTTAGCCCCTGTGTTTCCTTTGTCTGTTGTCAGATCGTTTTGTGTCTGTCTGTGCTTGTGCCCTGTCAGTTTCTGTGCTTGCCTGTTCCTGTCGTGTCTCTCCCCCCTGTCCGTTCTGGTCAATCTCTGTGCTCCCTGTATTTCCCTAGTTTTTTGGATACCTCTTGTCTTATTTTTGGAATTGTTACTCCCAGGACTCCCTTGGTTGATTTTTGTGTTTTTCAAATAAATCCTCAACGCCAACTTTCTTCTGCCTGCCTCTCTCTGCATTTGGGTCTTTTAATCCCCTACATGTAACAACATTTCTACAATTCAAATCCTAAATGATGCAAATGCAAAGATTAAACAAAGATATACTTTTATTGAATTATTTTGAAATAATTATATTGTTTTTTTTTTTTTGCACATTCCATTTTGTCTTGTGTTCTCAATGGGAATTCATAACGTTCAACAGGAAAAGTATTAAGTGAAATTTCACAGTTGAAGGTGTTTTCAATGTTGATTTGGTGAACTTCAATAGTTCAATAAATGCAACATCTTTCCAAAAGTCGATGAGTAATCGTGTTATCGAGCAGCCCTACTGCCCATTAATGAAGATATTGTTATGCGGTTTTTGCTCTCACAACATTTATAAATGTGCTTATTTAGATCAGGTAAATCATGCCCCCAAACCCCCCCCCCCTAGTAAACTCAGTTTTTCAACCTCTGTATTTTCTAAAATCCAGTGTATGGCCATGCAAAGAGAATGGTGATTTTACATTTTCTTTTATTAAATCTGTTTATTTCATCATATTATATCATGCCTCTCTGTCTGCTGAGATGATGAGGATCTGTGCTTGTCTGTTTTGTTGGAAGCCCAGTTCGTTAGAGACACTTTGGTTTACATTATCTCCCCCCCAGGGCTCACACTGTCAGTGAGCACAGTGGCTGCTGTTTTTGAAATCATCCCCATTAGCGTGAAGTGGCTCTTCCATTTGCCACAGGGAAACCTTAGCTGCATGCTGAGTACCGGAGATGGCCATGTTATTTATCTGCATAGTCCAGAGGGGTGAGTAATAGCTTTTACAGACTCAACTGAGATTGACTAAGTGGGTTTAAAAATAAATTCTACTACTCAGCCTGTCAAAACCGTCGTATAAAGCATTGCCAAGTTTGAGAGAATAACCCTGATGATGTGATGATTTGGCTTGAGACTTCAAATTTATAACCAGTGGAATGTGTTACAAATTGTAGGGGAAGAGGTTGAAAAACATACAGTTGGCATTAACAGTCAAGGAAGGCCTAACCAAAGATACTGAGTTGCATTGTGAGAAATGTAGCATCCAAAGATTTTGGAGCACCCAACGTGGGACTAAAAGTTAGGATATACATCTTTTTCTCTTTTTTTTTTTTTTTTTAAATCTGACTCCCAAAAGTCCCCCAACTTTATGGTGTATGGAGCAATAATATATTGTTGGGATACCCCTAGTCTGGCGAGTCTACACAGCATTCCAGGGTGGGAGAAAAATGTGCTCTGCTTTATTGGCATTTCTTTAAACCAATCACAATTGTCATGGGCGGACGGAGCAACAGTGCCTCTGCAAAATAGCCTCGGGAAGGAACTAGTTTTGGTGGAACATGTGCACGTTCAGTGGTTGTTTTAGTCGTGCAACAGAAAACTCAGATTGGACAGATAGTCTAGCTAGCTGTCTGGATTTACCCTGCAGAGATCTGAGGAGCAGTTAACGATAGTCCTCACAAATCCACCAGAGTTTAAAATTACAACACAAAGAAAGCTCGGCCATCCGACCGAAAAGAGGGACATCCGGCAGAATTTCCGGTGGCACCGGAGCAATCCCGGAAGTGGAACGTTGTCGATATAGACTAGGGTACCCTTAAACCGCACATGGATGCTTTCCCAACATGTGATCTGGGCCCCCCGTAGGGGACACCAAAAATCACAGGACTGCAATGAGATTGTTAAAATTAGATTTGCACATATAAACCAAAATCATAAAAACACACTTACTGGATAATTGATATTAATAAAAAAAGTCTGTATATAAAACATTTTTTTAAAAGAAACATTTGTTTTCCTTATTTTTCCTTATTCCTTTATTTAAAATAGTAGACTACTTAGTAGGCCACACCTCTGTCATCTATCAACCTCTGTGACCAGCGGCATGTTCAAGGAAAAAAAGGTTGTGAACCAATAGTTTATGGGGTGTTTTTTTTTGGGGTTTTTTTTTTTCCCCGGGGGGGGGGGGGGAGGGTTGTTTTTTTTTTTTTTGTAATAAAATAAAAAAAATTAATTTAATAAAAAAAAAAAAAAAAAACAAAAAAAAAAAAAAAAAAAAAAAAAGGCCAAAAAGGCAAACCCATACTGCCATGAAATTAGACCAAAGTATTTAATTATTCATGAAAAAAAATAGTATTGATTTGTCTCTTTTAAAGACTTTTTTTTTTTTTGGAAGAATAGGAACATACTGTGATCACTGCTAACTGTTTCTGTGTGCTTTTTCTCAGGCTGGAGAGAAGCGAGGTACACAGCTATACTTATCCAAGCACATTTGTTGTGGCAGTTGAATGCACCAGCAGGGACATATACATTAGAGCTCAAAACATAATAACCATTGAAGAGCCCATAACAGTGTTTGGTGCCATCAGGTGCTATGCTAGGAAACGGTCTTTTCATGCAACCAACTGCAAAGTCCTTTACAGGGAGCCATTTCAAATTCAAATGGAGGTAAAAGCAGGTAGGTGCCATAATGACCATAATAAACCATGACTTTGTGTCCAGATTTTGGTGTTTTATTTTTATTTTATTTGTACTTTCTTTTCATCTTTTAAACGTATTTCTTTTTTGCTCTCTTTTCTTTCTGCAGGTACAAATGTTACCTACCGAATCCAGAGTGATGAAACGTTGTTGTCAAACGTATCTGTGTTCAGAGGAAATGTTCCCCAGAACGTCACAGTGACTCCAGAAATGATGAAGCAGCTAGGGCCTGGCTGCCACCAGCTGACCCTTTATGCATCTAACACGGTCACGATCCCTGAAATGTCCGCAGGCCTGCAGGTAAATTAGCATCAATCAAGTCAACATATCACAATACCAACGCAATAACAAGTAACATGATGCATCAACCCTTCATCTTTTTGTTTTGGTTGTGACAGTTTGATTAAGGAGTTGATTGAAGGCCTCTCTAAATTTGAAATTAAATTCAACCTTTAATTATAGCATCCCATCCCCTAATTAGTGGCATATCTGTAAACACCAGAACACAGTGGAAGCATCACTCCTCTGAATTTCATCCAAAATCAGCAACCTGTCATATCACCTCTGTTAAAAGGAATTTGATTGCCGTTAGACTAATCAGTCTTATACTTTTAAACACTGGAGCATGGTGTGAATAATCAATCAAAGTTGGTCTTCAGACATGTGTAATGCTGCCCACGTGCAATGTGAAACAGATTGAATGAGGGCCAAACACCACCCATTTTGATTGTCTTTTGGCAGGGCTTTTGCTCGTGGCAGTGTTGCTATAAAAGGCATCTACAGTTTTACAGCGTAGTCACAGTTTTAATAGTGATTGGCATTCTTGTTTACCACGTTTATGCCTTTTCAGACCTACAGTATCTCAGAAAAAAGGAAACCGCCATGGGGAGAAATTGTCTTTACTTGAATACTGAAGATACTACAAAATCAAATGAACATTATATGAACCCCGTCAAGTTACATACTGGAGGGATTGTTATTGTTATTACTCATGAATATATTCTTTATTAATAGGTTACCATTTCATAGGTTATTTTGCAGACACAAATGTATCTGGGATTGCCAGGTTGTGAGTCCTCAACCTTCACTACACTGCGGTGAAAGATGAAAACTCTACAGCATCCAATAACTATTTAATAATGACATAATAACTTTTGTAACTGAAGACCTTGATGGTTTATTATAACGTGAGCAACACGTTAGCAGAGCAGCAGCTACAGTGATCCATGCACGTCTAAGATGCATTCAGGCGCAGTATTAGTTTTTTTCAATTGTTTACACACATTTTCTGAAAGCATACCTCATATTCTCAGAACTCGCACACAAATCCAGAAACACACAAAAGGCTAAACACCACAAAATCTCCTGCAAAATGAAACTCTGCCTTCAAAATAATTAGATGTAATTTCAAAATGTTATTTTGTGTTCAAATTACACACACACCATCGTATGATTAGACATTTCCAAAAACCAATTGAACACTAATGTGCCCAGTGTAAAACACTGTTATAAATGGCTCATGGCAAATCCAGCCCTAAAAAGCTTCCACAGCTTCTGCAGATGCATATTCCACAGCTTACAGAAGAGGTATACTGTACGTGTTCAGTATGGGGATTGTGGTCATTACTGTGAACCTGCTCAAGTTTGGTTGTACTCTCTGCCCAGCTTCTCTCATTGTTAGACCAAAGTGGCCCGAATCTCATCAGAGATTATGACTCATATTGCTCTTCCTATTTCTCGTCCTCCTTCTTCTTTCTGTACAAACACTTCTCTTGCCTCTCTCTCCTCTGTTGGCCAAAAGAGAGTACCTCACCTGTTATTGCTAAAGCTCTGATTGCTAATTGAATAATGTTGCATCATGTGTTTGCCAATGTGAGGAGTCAAAGTGGATAGTAGCATGTTGTGTATTGCATGTGAACACAAGATATTTTAGTTAAGAAGATCATGCCAAATGTGGAGAAGTGTGTGTAGTGGTTAAGGTGGTTAGTACATGAGTTTAGGTTTCTGGTCATTGTGTCTCAGGTATAAGTATTAGTGTGTAAACAAAAAAATAAAAACTGTAAGGTAATATTAGATAATAGATCACCCGCTTTTTAGCAGCACTCAGAGCCAATGGCAAGTGATGAATGGGAAGCTGATGGGAATTTCATGTTTCTCTGTTTTGTAATTCTTCATATTCTGCAGATGTGTGTGTTGGAGAAAGTAGCCGGGCTACAGGCCTCTGTGTTGACAGAGAGAGATGATTGTCTAGACTCTCCAGATATTACACTTGGTGTTTCCCTTGAACGGGGAGCACCTGTGCTGCTTCTCTTTTCTCTTACTGGAGACAACAGCTCATACTCTGAGACCAGAGAAATGAATACAAGCAAGGGCATTTTTCATATTGGACACCAAGTTCAAGGTATGGAAGACATATCAAAAACGGGGACCACATTTGAAGCAAAATGCCACTGTGACTTAATGACTTGCGAAAAACTTAAACCATCAACAATCTGATTTAAAGACCATTTAATCTCCTCATGTTTCAGCAGTTTATATGTGCAGATTTTATTGAAATTATTGGAATATTCTTTGTTTTCACGAGTGAATGTTTTGCTACAGGATCTGTGCAAGTGAAACTCAGAGCATGGAACGCATTCTCCTCTTTGGAAGTAGATGTGGATACGTTTGATATCTGTGGCAAGGATTCAGCCGTTAAACTAAATGAACAAAATGACCATTTGTTGAGACAGGTAAAATGTTTTTCTCTTTTACCTTCAACAGTTTTATATTTAAGGTGAAGAATACTTACCCCCTGAAGCTCTCCTAATTCTTTTCATAATTTTTATGCTTTTCTTATGTATACTGCATTATTTACAAGTCCTTTTGTTCATTTTCTTTTTCAGAGAAAGAAACATCTTAGAGTTGTCAGGTCTGCAATGAAGGCCATTGCAGCACCTTCATATACAATACCTGCCAAAAATCTAACTATCACTCTTTCAGTAAGTGAAGCATCCCAACTAACTGACACCCAAAAACGATACGAGTGGACATGCAGTAAGAATTATTCTTTTTCTACTCTTTTTTTAATTGAAAGATTAAGTATTACATATGTTTGTTAGTTACATATTTATTTGCTAGAAGTGTCATAAAGTAACTTATGTTTAGTGTTGATCGTCTTAGGCCAGAACATTGTTAAGGAGTTTGCTAAACCCCACTACCCTAAGTTAGTGTTGCTACACCTATCAAGCTCTCTATTCTGACAAGACATATGTTAACGGTGGCAGATTTAAATTCTTAGTCATATTTTAAGGGCAGACACTACAGGTGAATGTGGAATGTGGTGAAAAAACACCATGAAACTTCCCCCAGGTTGATTACTTACATTAAGACAATTATCTTTTGTATAACATGTTTTCTGAAATATTGAGGCATTGTCTACTTAAATATCCGCTACATTGAATGCATTTACAAAACAGAAATGTGAACATTGTATGAAGCCAGGTTCAAAACTCGTGTTTCATTCAGTTTCCATATTAGAGTCAAAGGTTTTAACAGAGAGAATATAGGATATCTCTTTTTGTTACTCAATACATTTGAAGTTTGCCTGTGGTGTCTAGCTTTAAAGGGGTGATAGAATGATTATACAGGGTATTTCACACTGTTCCTTATGGTCTCCTAATGGGGTATGTAACATTGTTTGGGCTGAAAATGGCCTGGTTGATATTTTATGGGCCCTTATGCATCCCTGTGTTTTGGCCCTATTTGTAACAAGAGCTTTTCTTCCAAATATGGTATGGTCATGAATATTTAGATGAGCGCGGTGATTGGTTGAGCGACTTGCCATACGCAGACATTAGAGACGCGCGCTGATTGGTTGAGCGAATCCCCAATACACATACATTAGAGAAGCGACAGAATCTCATATTCCAGACACTGCAATGTTTCATTACCAAATTCACTTCTGAGACTTTTTGCGAGCGAGAAAATCAACTATATAAAGCTCAAATATGGGCCGTTTACCAAAAATTGATGGCTAATTGCAAATTTGGTAAAGCGTGTCGGACTTTAGGAGCTCCACACAGTCTAACGAGAAGCGACAGCCTGCTGGGCTCCATACCCAGGCGAAGTCACCCTTTGTGGATAGCATCGCCGGGCTCCGCGGCCAGCTGCCGGCATAACTATATCTATAAATAATACATTTACGGTTTTGAATGTCCCAATGTCTTATAAAGCTAACCGTTGTGTCCGTTTGATTTTAAAGGCATTTTTATGAACGCGATTTGAGTCTTTGTAGGACAAGCAGCTGCTTGCTATATGTCCCATTCATTACAATGGGGAAATACCGCAGCTAGCTAGCTACATTTTCGCCATAACTAAATTATATTTACTGTTTGAATTTCGTCACGCCACTTATACAACACATTCCCCAATGTCTTATAAAGCTAACCGTTGTGTCCGATTTGATTTTAAGGCATTTTTATGAACGAACGCGTCTTTGTAGCGACG
This sequence comes from Perca fluviatilis, assembly GCF_010015445.1. Taxonomy (NCBI): domain Eukaryota; kingdom Metazoa; phylum Chordata; class Actinopteri; order Perciformes; family Percidae; genus Perca; species Perca fluviatilis. The sequence goes on from NC_053123.1 coordinate 8,922,162, forward strand.
AGCAGCTGCTTGCTATATGTCCCATTCATTACAATGGGGAAATACCGCGCTGGCTAGCGCTACATTGTCGTCATAACTAAATTATATTTACAGTTTGAATTTCGTCACGCCACTTATACAACATCATTCCCCAATGTCTTATAAAGCTAACCGTTGTGTCCGATTTGATTTTAAGGCATTTTTATGAACGCGAGGCGTCCTTGTAGGATGAACAGCTGCTTGCTATATGTCCCATTCATTACAATGGGGAAATACCGCAGCTTGCTCACTTTCGCATAACTAAAGTATATTTACAGTTTGAATTTCGTTCACGGCATGAATATTACAGGTACCTCAAGGTCTTACAAAGCTTAGCTAACACTTGTCCGATTTCGGATTCCAATTGAATGTATTTTTGTGAATGTCAGAGTTAGGAGGAGGCTAGCTAGCTCTCATTGATGGACTCCATCTCCGCGGATCTATCAATGAGACTCACGGACAAGAGGCGTTTATTTTCCCGATTGTTTGTTTATATAACTCAACACACATACCCATTATAAGATTAACTGGAACCTGCGGGCGCGGTAAAAGATTGCGGGCTACGTCGCTGACACTGCGGTCAGGGTGGCGATGTAGCAACCCAGGCAGCACCAACACCGGCACTAAACTCCGACACACAGTCGGAGAATATTTGCAATTAGCCATCCTTTTCGTAAAGCGGCCCATATTCGAGCTTTATATGGTTGATTTCTCGCATAAAAAGTTTCAGAAGTGAATTTTGTAATGGAATAGCAGAGATCTGCGTGACCTAGCTAGATTCGAAGACTACCTGATCTCAGGTCAGTTGTAGCCTATGTAAATGTTGGGGCGTGACTGTTCTCTTAAGGTTCCGGATTTTGAGATGCTTGCGCAAGCAACTCAGCTTTGTTGGGATTCGCCCGTTTTCAGAGGCAGTTTCAAAATATGAGATTTTCATAGTAAAGGGGTGTCAGTGGGATTTTGAGCTTCTATGTATGTCCTATTTACCCACCAAACTGTCGTTATTCAACTATGACAGGGTAAAATCGGTTTTGCATTCTATCACCCCTTTAAAAGCTTCCCAGTTCTATAAGGCCTCGGTTGATTTTGCCAGCTTAAATGAAAGCTGTAACTTGCAGAAGTAGTTACAGAAGTAATTATTCTTAAATGTTTTGTACCAGCATGTCAATTGTTATTGCAGCAGAAAAATCTGTCCTTGTTGATTCACAGGTGATACCTGTGTATGTCAAGGACCTTTTGAGGGACTGACGTACACTATTAAAGGAAGCTGCCTACCTGATCCCCTTCAATTCAATAAGTATTATTTCAATGTGATAAAAAAAAACGATAAAGTGGAAGAAACCACATCCATATGCATCACCTTTACCCCTCAGATGTACACGCCAAGTTGGCTCAGGTAATTGGAACTGATCATACTCTATACATTTTTTTACCAATCACGTAAAATCACATTGTTTTACTTCTATATGGTTTCACAAGAAAGCATTTGTTTTTAGATGTGTTAACCAAATTATCTATGTATTTGTTCTACCATAGTCTCAGTTGTACTATAGGCTGTAACCCAATAAAGAAAGACACTGATGCAAAAATTCAAATGGATTGTCAAGGAAGGGCACAGTGTCCAGAAATTGTGTGGAACATTGAGGACCCGAGTGACGACAAGGACTGGCCAGTAAGTCTGATAGATGATTTCTAAATTGTTTGGGACTAAAAGATCAGATACTGTTAAATATTACTGTTAAAGTTAATGATTACATGTTAATTAATTTACAGTCGGAGACAAAAGACTGTTACAAAAAAGAAAAGACAAGGCCACTTGTAAAAAAACAGATTGGTGGGACTGTATACACTGTGGCATATAACACTCTTGAATCTGCCAAATCCGATGGTCGTGATGTCACCGTGGTGATAACTTCTGGTACGTTAACTTCTTGTCAGTAACATATAAAAGCTGATATGTGAATTATCTTGCCATTTCTGGTTCAGACCAATTATAAATTGATGTTACAGAGGTAGTAGTTTTCTCATGAATATCCTTGGTTAACTGAGGGACAACATTTCGTTCATGCAAGAAAATTAACTCGCACCATGGCAGAACCACCAGTATTATTGTATTTTGCTGATTTAAATCCAGTTCTGTGTCATAGCACTGTGTATAAATGAACAGTGTTTGGCTTCCCACTGGGGTGCCAGTGCACAGAGGTCCCTGCAGAACAGAGGGTAGAGGTCTTCGAAGATCCGCCAGATGATGCGAAATGCTGCACGGAGGTCTGTCGAAATCCGTCGATCTCGACAGACCTTACACTGCCTACACAATGATGACACAGAGCTGGATTAAAATTGGCAAAGTATCCCTAAAAGGATTTAAATGCTGTTGATCTTCTGTTGTTTTTTTAAACTATTTATTCAATATGAACAAACCTGTTTTTGTAATAATTTGCTACACATTGTTTTTTTCCTTTTATACCAAAGCGGATGTCATACCTTTTTACACAACATACACCATAAAGACATCATCGTCTACAGAGACACCAGCACCAGCAGTTACCATCGGTACGACAGCAAAAGAAAAAACAGCAACCACCGCTGGTCCTGCATCTACATCACCTGACACTGCTAGTTACACCCCTATCACCCCTACCACCGCTGGTCCTGCCTCTACATCACCTGACACTGCTAGTTACACCCCTATTACCCCTACCACTGCTGGTCCTGCCTCATCACCTGGCACTGCTAGTTACACCCATATCACCCCTACCACCGCTGGTCCTGCATCTACATCACCTGGCACTGCTAGTTACACCCCTATCACCCCTACCACTGCTGGTCCTGCCTCTACATCACCTGGCACTGCTAGTTACACCCCTATCACCCCTACCACCGCTGGTCCTGCATCTAAATCACCTGGCACTGCTAGTTACACCCCTATCACCCCTACCACCGCTGGTCCTGCATCTACATCACCTGGCACTGCTAGTTACACCCCTATCACCCCTACCACTGCTGGTCCTGCATCTACATCACCTGGCACTGTTAGTGACATCAGTAACACCCCTACCTCTGCTGGTGCAGCCTCTACATCACCTGATATTAGTGACGCAACTACCACCGATAACACCAGTGACACATCCCCACCAGCAACCACCAACAATTTTGATAGCCTGAAGTGTAGCATATCACCGCACAGTGGAACTATCCTGGATGCTTTTAATATAACTTGCAATACTGAAATTCCTTGTTTTAACTGTCAGTATTGTTTTAGGACTAATAAAGGTAAGTTATGCAGGTTTCTGTGATAGGAAGACTAATTTATCTTAATGTTCAGTTATCACATAACTCGTAAGAGTAGTCTCCCAGAAATCCATTAATCTAACTTGTTTTCTTGTTTGAAAATTGTCAGGTAAGCACCTGCGTTGCAGTAATAACAATGAAGTGAAGTCTGTTTTCCTTCCGCTTGGAGACAGCAGTTCCAATTACAATCTGATTATCACAGCAACTGCAAATAATAGCAGCTTTGTAGCTAGCACCACTCTAACTGCAAAGGTTTGTTAAAAATATGATGATTAAAAATTGGGGGTACTACTAACAGAATGCTCTAAACCTCCTTTATGATACAGTATGGCTTTTTCTCCACAGGTGCAGGGTTTTACAACTGCCTCCGGCTCTTCAGATGATCTTAAGGCTACAGTGGATAATTCTTTGTCTCAGCTAAAGGAACATGGTCTACTGTCAGGTGAAACTGTGGGACAATTGGTCACATCTGTGTCCAACATACTGAACGCTCAATCACATGGATCGGAAAAATCTGATAGGCAAAAAGTAAATGAACTCTCAGACTGTGGATACTTAATATAAATCTATTTTATGTTTCAGAGGCTTCATTTTCAAGACTGCAGTTGCAGTACCCCTGTTTAAGTTAGCTTATTATTAGGTAAAATAAAGATTGAATAATACAGTATGTTTGTCATTAGACCTCAACAGGATATTTGAAAGTTTGGAGAGAAGCAAGGAACAAGGAAGACTCGGGGCAGATAGAATAAAATATATTATAGAATATATTTAATAAGGTACATTTATTGCAAAATTGCTCGAAGACAGTGATACAGTGGGCAACGCCATTGACCTTCATGCGGGAGGCTGGAGTTCAGCTCCCTGCCCTGCCCTCCCTTTCCCAGCGACCAGTCATAGTTACATTGAAATGCCTTCCTGTTCAAGTGAAATCCTCTCACATACACTACTGACACACTCATGTAAACAAAAGTGAAATCTTACCATTTCAGTAGTGTATATGATAGTGTTTAAAGCAACACTAGAGAACTTTTCCTACTTCGGTCCCCCTACAGGTTGGAAGAGGAATTGTCTCATTATGTCTCATTCGAACTACAGATCCGCTACCCGATCTGGCAAACTTGCATAGTGCAGTTATAGCCGGTAGAGAGCCGCAAAGCGAATGCAGAAGTGCCGTTCACCCTGTTACAAGTTGATGAACCACTGAAACGATTTTGGAAACATTATTTTAAGTTACAAAAAGTTCTCTAGTGTTGCTTTAAGTAGCATAAATGAGAGTGTTTCAGTAGTGTATTTGAGTGTTTCAGTAGTGCATTTCAGCATCATGCGTTTCAGTATAGTATGTGAGCATATATTTTTTCAGTAGTGTATATACAGTAAAAGCAATTTTAGTATGAGTGAGAGCATTTCACTTGTATGTTTGTGAGGTAATTGTGAATAATGTCCCTGATGGCCACTCATACTTCTTTCTCAGTTAACTGCAAATGTCTACTGTAAAACATATTCATATTACCGCCCGCTACGTTAACTTAGTGTGCCAGTGAGAGAGAGAGAGAGCGAGAGACAGAGATTGATTCATGTTTACAGATATAACATAAAACTAGGATTAGCCCACCATGTGCATTTCAAATAGTATAATTCTACATTACATTGTACATTTTCTTTTTGATATGAATCTTTTGAACACTAATACTTAAATGTACTTTTATATTCATTCAGTGTGATTTGTATTCATGTGTGTGAAATGAATCAACAAACATATGTTACAATACATGAGGTGGTGGAAGGAACTAGATATTAAAGTTAATAACAAAATAAATCCTAAATGCTTTAATGCTTTTGTCTGTTGAAGCTTCGTGAGAAGATGCTGAACGTAATGATTGACGCAGTAAGTGAAACTCCCATCAACACTCCAGGAGAAGTTCAGGTGATAGCCACAGGACTTGCTGCTATCGTCCTGAAAGGCACTGAGCTCAGCTCCTCTGCTCAGGTACTGTACAGTGAACCCCACACAGAATGAAAAAGGACATTATAGTAGAAAGGAAAACTCAGTCTAGTGCTGCTTTCACTATACAGTTCATTGTTTTTTGTTATTGAATATTGGAATGACAAGGCTGCCTTAGCTAAGCCTTGTAATTTGTATGTGTAAGGATATTAGAAGTGAGATATAAAAAGAGTGGTATAATGTCCTTAATAACAAAATAAATAGTTACTTCTGGTATATAACCTCACATGTCTGTGATTGCGAGAATTGATTATCACCTCCAGGAAGAGGCTTCGTTATTGTTTGCAAAGCTCAGCTCATCTCTTCTCCACATGAATGTGAATGGAAGTGAAGAAAACAAAAATGAAATAAATGCTGCAGCCAGCACCATTGTGGAAGGAGCAAGCAATATCCTGGACTATTCTTCAAATGTGAGTGTTAAACCTCAAGGCCCATTCTGATGGGATTAACTTCTCTTAAGTCCTTTTCACACAGGACTGGTACTACCTGGGCGCCTCTAGTAATTTTTAATAATTGTGGAGGTTGTCTGTGATCTTTATTCCGTGTTAATTTACTATGTCTGTAAAAAATCCCTACCATATTTCGCCAAACAGAGGCTGTGTGATGATAATATCACATGAAAGTTGATGAAAGATTTGACAGAGCCATGACATTTTATGTGGGGGATAATGTCAGTAAATCCAAGTAATACAGACTTTGCTTTTCCTGTGTGAATGCACCGCACAAAACGTGTGTGTGTGTGTGTGTGTGTGTGTGTGTGTGTGTGTGTGTGTGTGTGTGTGTGTGTGTGTGTGTGTGTGTGTGTGTGTGTGTGTGTGTGTGTGTGTTCGGAGGTAATACTAGTCCCGTGTGAATTTGCCTTTTACCAACACTTGGCCTACAATGTTGTCAGGAACAATCAGTTTAGGGACCAGGAGCATGGCCAGTGGTTCACTCCCCAGAATATCCATTTTGTTTTATTTGCAGATGACAAATTAATCAACCACTCCCTTGTTTTGAATGTTTTGTGTCATTCTTTCCAGAAAAATATCTCTGATGCCCTTCTTCTTGCTATGAGCAATACGCAGAGTGCACTGTTAGCATTTAAAGAGGTTAATGGGGGGCCAACTATCATCCAAGAGGCTCATATTGCTGTGTTTGTTAATAGGTAAGTTCCTCCTCAGCAACACGCTGTGACATAGACAGACTTGAAGCGGAAGATCCAAGTTTGGGGAAAATGTATTTCCCTATACTGGGAGATTTTGAAACATTTTAGAATTTTGGGGTGCCCTGCTTTAAATGTAGGCTACCACTTGGTTACTGCTTTTACCAAAAAAAGTTTAGGCCATTAGTGGCTATATTTTTATAATAATTCATTACATTTATATAGCACTTTATCATAGACACTTAGGGCCAGATGTACATACATTTGCGAATGTAGCGTTATCAGCGCCATGGCCAACCCGCAGAAAGCGCACGCTGTGATACATCAGCTTACGTCGTATTTACCAAACCTGCGGCTCATCGGGTAATCAGCGCCTTTCTCTGCCCACTATCCATAAATTGCGCTGTAGCAAAGCATTAAATACTGGTGCTATGATATGGCTGAGTGCAGACTGCGATATTCCCACTGCTGATGCTATGATTGTTTGAAATTATCCTGATGCCAATAATTGTAATGTAGCGAGGAGTTTAATAACTGCTGGAATGGAATGTGAACGCTGAGTCGGAGATTCAGAGATTCAGTCATCTTTGATTTCTTTCAGTAACTGTAATATTGCATGGCTGCTTAATCTGTAACGCTTAATGATTTCGTGTTCACTCAACAGAAAAAGTGTGATCCTTGTGGCAAAAATCTTTTCAGCCCATCTCCTTGGCCTATGTCTTCATCTTGCTCTGATTACTGCTGCCATTTCACCAGGAGGCATATGCGAGGATACCCGCTTGCGGCTGGTTTACACCTGCTTTGAAGAGGCGGAGAATTTTCACCGCAAAATAGAGGCACGCTTTCACAGGCGGTTTTTGTACATACCGCGGAATACATAATTAGGCACACTTCATGCTTCCCCTCCCATCTCTTTATGGGAAACTCCCACTTTCCCCTTGACCCTCCCATGAATGCATATGCGTGACACGGAAAAGCGCAATTTGCCATTTTCAGTTCCCGTGACAGGCAGTCTGCGCTTTTACCTCAGTGCGGCCTGTTTGTACATACCTCGCCATGCTTTTACGTGCACGTTGCGAAACAAATACGCCTGAAGTGGGCGCAAAAGCGTTAGTACATCTGGTCCTCAAAGCACTTCAGTGGGGGGGGACTACTCTCTAACACCACCAGTGTGTAGCACCCACCTGGGTGATGCACTGCAGCCTTACGACGGCAGACGCTCACCACACATCGCTCACCACACATCAGTTTATATGGATAATGCTACCATGAACCTTACTTTTTTGTGTGTGTGTGTGTGTGTGTGTGTGTGTGTGTGTGTGTGTGTGTGTGTGTAGTTTGTCTCTTTGCATATTCCTTTATCATGTCTCACAGTTAAACAAATCTGCTATGGGTTCAGTTAACAGTCATAACTTACTGTTAGAATATATAAAACAAAACTAAATGAATGAGACACTCTACTGAGAGTAATACTTCTCTCCTGCACATCCACTATTGACATCATTTGAGTCTGTGCTGAAATCATTTAGGGGCATGATCCCCAAAGATTGATGCAAACACACCAGTAGTCAAAGTGAAGACAACAAAGCATAATGAACTAACTAACTAACTTATATGAGTCTTTTCATGTCTTTTCCTCAGAGTGACACCGGGAAGTTTGCACACAGAGTCTATATATATTCCCAACAGTTCCAGCCCCACATTTTCTCTCCCAATACTACTCTCTACAATCTTACCTTCAGATGAACCAGTGGATGTACGAGTAAGTCAGGAGTGTGTGTGTTTGGTGTGTTATTGTGTGTTGTGTGTGTGCTACGGCTGTCCACAAAACAGGAGTCAGCACAGTCAGAAATGATGCATCGACTCGGGTGAGAGGGTATCGATGGTTTTCGGTATGTTAGTACATTAATTTGTCATGTGCTCGCAGTCGAGTCCATTTTATTTATATAGCCCAATATCACAAACGTATTAGTTATTAGTTCATGCTTTTTCTTATCTATATTTTGTTTTTTTTGTAAACACTGATGTCTTTCTTTCTACCTACAGATATGAGAAATATAATATTAACTCCCTAACCCAGTCAGCCCTTTCTCCTAAAAACTACACTCCCATACAACTAAACTGCATTCCCAATTTACATTTGAGGGAACCCCTTTTATGTCAGATTACTTTTTATTTTTTTATGTTTCACAAATACATTTCTAATCAAAGTCTCCATAGGTGGTCAGGGTAGATGGATGGGTCAAACAAACACAGGACTTTAACCCAGCAGACTGCTGTTTGTGTCCCGTGGGAAACCAAAAGCCAATGTTAACTTATCGTTACATACCATACATAATTTACGTCACATAGCCTACGCAACATACAGTACTTAACTTGTGTAACTAAAGTTAGGTAACATCTAGAGGCTACTAATTTTAACCCAATCTACGATCTCTATCTAAACCTAATCAAATATTTTTGTTTTAATTCACAACATTAACCATGTGTTTAAAACTGCGACTGTTTCACAACGTGCGCCTGTTGCTAGTACAAGGAAGTGTTGAAAAAAATGTAATTCAGGACAAAATACAGTACAGGCCAAAAGTTTGGAAACACCTTCTCATTCAATGTGTTTCTTTATTTTCATGACTATTTACATTGTAGATTCTCACTGAAGGCATCAAAACTATGAATGAACACGTGGAATTATGTACTTAACAAAAAGTGTGAAATAACTGAAAACTGTGATAACTGTCTTATATTCTAGTTTCTTCAAAGTAGCCACCCTTTGCTCGGATTACTTCTTTGCACACTCTTGGCATTCTCTTGATGAGCTTCAAGAGGTAGTCACCTGAAATGGTTTTCCAACAGTCTTGAAGGAGTTCCCAGAGATGCTTAGCACTTGTTGGCCCTTTTGCCTTCACTCTGCGGTCCAGCTCACCCCAAACCATCTCGATTGGGTTCAATTTTGAATAAACCCCCAACAGTGTCACCAGCAAAGCACCCCCACACCATCACACCTCCTCCATGCGGTGGGAACCAGGCATGTAGAATCCATCCGTTTGCCTTTTCTGCGTCGCACAAAGACACAGCGGTTGGAACCAAAGATCTCAAATTTGGACTCATCAGACCAAAGCACAGATTTCCACTGGTCTAATGTCCATTCCTTGTGTTTCTTGGCCCAAACAAATCTCTTCTGCTTGTTGCCTCTCCTTAGCAGTGGTTTCCTAGCAGCTATTTGACCATGAAGGCCTGATTCGCGTAGTCTCCTCTTAACAGTTGTTCTAGAGATGTGTCTGCTGCTAGAACTCTGTGTGGCATTCATCTGGTCTCTAATCTGAGCTGCTGTTAACTTGTGATTTCTGAGGCTGGTGACTCGGATGAACTTATCCTCAGCAGCAGAGGTGACTCTTGGTCTTCCTTTCCTGGGGCGATCCTCATGTGAGCCAGTTTCGTTGTAGCGCTTGATGTTTTTTGCGACTGCACTTGGGGACACATTCAAAGTTTTCGCAATTTTCCGGACTGACTGACCTTCATTTGTTAAAGTAATGATGGCCACTCGTTTCTCTTTACTTAGCTGATTGGTTCTTGGCATAATATGAATTCTAACAGTTGTCCAATAGGGCTGTCGGCTGTGTATCATCCTGACTTCTGCACAACACAACTGATGGTCCCAACCCCATTAATAAAGGAAATAATTCCACTAATTAACCCTGACAAGGCACACCTGTGAAATGAAAACCATTTCAGGTGACTACCTCATGAAGTTCATTGAGAGAACACCAAGGGTTTGCAGCGCTATCAAAAAAGCAAAGGGTGGCTACTTTGAGGAATCTAAAATATAAGACATGTTTTCAGTTATTTCACACTTTTTTGTTAAGTACATAATTCCATATGTGTTCATTCATAGTTTTGATGCCTTCAGTGAGAATCTACAATGTAAATAGTCATGAAAATAAAGGAAACGCATTGAATGAGAAGGTGTGTCCAAACTTTTGGCCTGTACTGTACATTTTCCTTAAAATGTAATGACGAATGCAGTTTGTATGGGGGTTAGATCCCATTTTTTTCTCAATTTTCAAGTGTCTGACCTGCTAATGGGGTTTAAACAGACCATCATCACCCAGAAAACGGCCGTATATGTTTATATGAAAGCAGCTCATAATGCCCCATAGTTACGTTCCTTGTTAGGCAGCGACCTCTCGTGGCTGAAGCAATTATCGCACAAGGTCAGGTTGGGGTGGTGGATGGATCAAATAAAATAAGGACTTTAACTCAGGAGATTTTAACAGACGTCAGTCTCTGATGCAATGACATCTGTTACATCATATTACATCCTTATTTTAGTAGTTTTACGTGACTCATTTTAAGCACATCCCTGTTGTTTTACTAACCTTAACTAAGTATTTTAGATTTTTGTTGTCTAAACTTAACTAGTTCCGTTTCACAACAGTAACTACTTTTTTAAAACTGCGCCCATTTGTTAAATGCTAAACGCTCACATGATTAAAAACTCCACAGCTGTCACGTTTTAGGGTGAGGTGTTTGAAACAGCCACCGTGGGGTCTCGTGGGGTCTCGTTTTGCAAGAGGTCGCCACCTAACATAAAAACAATTATTGGTTGTTATGAGTTGCTTGCATAACAAGCATATGTATTTTTGGGACACCGTCGACCTATTCTGTCGTTTAGGTATGCGGACATGTTGGGTTTTAACCTACTTTGCTCTTTGAATACTTTTACAGATGCTGAGTTTCAACAAAAATCCATTCTCCTGGAATGAGAGCGGGAACATCAGTGGTCAAATAGGTGCTCTATCCCTTACAACAAAAGATGGCTCCAGTATCCCTGTGGAGAACTTGAGTGAGGATATTAAGGTCAGTGCAGCATCTCAGAATTGTTCTATACTGTGCTCTCCTTCAAAGCATCAAAATGTATTTAAAGCGCCGAAAGAAAAAATACTCAGCTTGCATATATGTGTTCATAAATGGGAATATTTCATAAAAAATATTGAACTAAGCACTTTACCTGTTCTTAATGTGAAACCTTTAGTAGGTGAAACACATTTGGTGAAGACTTACTTTAAAGCCACACGTATGATTAAGTAGCAGTATGTCAGAAGAGCAAAATGTAAATGTCCTACTTAATTATATCTGTACCTGGTACCATGGCAACAACTCTGTACGCTATGCTCATTTACATGTCTGGCAAAAGAAGTACCATGTTTTTAACTTCACAAGAGATACTTGTGCCTCAAAGGCCAAAGTGATAAGTTGAGGCAGGATCATAAGAGCAGACTGAAAATAGTTGTTCTCATAGGAAGCGCTGGTAAGGACTCTCTGCTCCATTACTAATAAACTCATTGCTCTATCGCCATGAGGAGAGCACTTAGGTTAAAACAGGATGTGAGGAGTCTATGCTGTCAGCTGTGCTTCTCAGTCCATAGCACACCTGCCTGTATAGAGATTTTTTTCTCACCCTACTTTGTATCCAGTGCACCCATAATACTAACAGATATTTGCATATAAATGCTGTATCTATAGGCAATGGAAAAATGTTTTGGTATCAGAAGTGTTCTGGTTTACGTTTGTAGTCCGAGTAGAATTGATCAATCACGTTCTAGTCGGCTATGGTTGCATGCAGTTAAACAGTATGTTTGGAGAACAAGCTGAAATGCGATCTTGGAACCCCTTTGGCTATCTTCTAATGATGATTAATCCTTGTGTTGTCTTCCAGTCAACCTTGAAAAATACTTCATTTTTTTTTTTTAATATAATCAGTTTAACAGTTGATCACTTATCAGCAATGGCAGATCTGGCTCTAGAAGACCTTTATGCGCCGGTACAACAGTGCACACGTACACGCACGCAGTGTTGGGAGTAACGGCGTTTAAGTATAACAGCGTTACTAACGGCGTTATTTTTTCAGTAACGGAGTAATCTAATTAATTACTTTTCCCATTGTTGCAACGCCGTTATCGTTACTGAGAATATAAAGTGGTGCGTTACTACAATTTGGTTGAATGAAGCGCAAGGTGTCAGGCTTTGGCTACACATCAGCTGCCTGGAGAGAGCAGGGGTGGGGATGATGACACCCTTGCAAATGCGATGATGATTGGCTGGGTGGGCGGATGACCTGCTCACGCTGTCTCACTGCACGCTCTGACTACCACTAAACACAAGACAGCGGCGGAGACGGAGACACTATGTTAAGGTTAAAATCATAGACTGTCTATGGTTAAAACAAGCAACGCTCGATTTTTCTTTCTTTGACGTTAAAGATGTTATAGAATGTAATAGCGTTATAGAACATAAAAAATAACGTCACGTCACGTCTCTTTCCGCATTCTTTCTACAGCCTTTGATACCAGTTTTGAGGCTGCCAAATAGTACACACGTTAGTGCAAATAAACCTGAGATATCAGGGTTTCAATCTCCACCTCTGAAAAGTACCGCTTCTTAGCCGGATTACGTCTCACCATGTCGTAAATTGTAGGGGCGAGGCCTCAAAACACAGCGGGTTCCAGAAGTAAAAATACAATGCAATTTCTCTATTGACAATTTGGAGTATAAGCCATAAAATGATAACCGTCGATGGTAGACTTAAAACCAGCATGCCGACGTGACTAAGCGATTCTGTATAATCATATAGACGCCAAAAATCATGGGGCACCAACCTTGTTTTGAGATAAACGTCTTTTATTCGCAATGTCTTGGATAAGTACTTCATTACCCACAATCCTGAACAATCACAGTGACGCCTCTGATTGGTGAAACTCATGCTGGTGAGGAAGGGGAGTAGGGGGAGCTGCCTGCACGAACTGTCACGAGGATTTACGACACTGCACGAATCACGATCTGTTCCACGCTTCTGCCGTTAGCCTCCGCCGGGAAGCTAACGTTAGTTTAGCTAACAGCTATTTTGGCTAACCGCTAGCTGACAGCTTGATTCAGTTAACTCAAACTAAACACTGGAGAAAGCAGGCTACAGCTGATGTAACAGCCGTTATATATTTTAACGGTTATTTTCAGGTTTTATATTGAGGGTCTGTTAAAGTTATTACATGCTGTCTCAGCTAGCGGTTAGCCGAATTAGCCGTTAGCTAAACTAACGTAGCTTCCTTTATTCAGTGGTGCGCGTGGTTTATGGTAATGAGTAGTTCCTTCGCTTTGAAATGACGATATGTACACAGTCTTGTACCTTTGACTTTTTTTGGATTTTGTGTTCGTTTTTTCACTCGAAATGGTATGTTGTATGCATATGAGTCACGTACCATCTGGTTAGCCTAATGCATGGTCTAAAACTCTTCATATACGGATTTTTCCAGACGTCAATGGGAGAAATGAATAGGAAATTTACTTCCGGAACCCAAGGTCTCTCAGAGGAGGGGCGTGACTGTTGAGCTCTATAGGGGCGTGATGATTTAAATTACGATGGTTTCCAGGCGCTGCATTTATCAATGTACGACCATTCTTACGCTCTGATTGGTGTGATACGAATGTTTCATGAATCACAGGTGAAGCCTGTCGTAAGATGATTTATTACATCGACTCGGGTGTACTGTTTGGATGCCATGATTCCCTGAATTTAGATGAGATAGACCAATAAAAAAACACTGCAAGGTGTAAACAATAAAGGACAGACAGAAAGTCTAGTTTGTTCATCTTAGCAGTGTGGATGTGTTGTTTATAAGTAGGCCTACATAACCTATTGCATTGATTAACACATTAAAATAATAAATATATGTAAAGTTGTACTTTTCCTTGTCTATCATTTTATGATTAATACAATGAAATAATATCATGAAAATCACAGTATTAAATAAACAAATGCAATTATGTTACACCTCTTGATATGACAAGTAATAAACTACACTTCACTATTTTTTGTTCTTTAGCTATTGGGGGCCCAACACAATTAAATGATTGTGAATTAACATACCCATACAACTATTTATACCTTTTTCAATACTCTTATTTGTGGGATGCATGGAAATATATACAGTATATAATATAAATGGTGACCCTGGAAGGCACACTCTGTTTACTATACTAACTTTTTGTTCAAATGTCTTGACTGCTGATGGTAAGGAGAATCGTTTTACAGTTGTATGCAAAATATGTTATTTGGATGTATTTTCTGGCATTTTGCCTGGTCCACAGATTCTGTTGCTGAGCCCTGTTGGAGAGCAGGTAAACACCTCTATGTTGGACCTGGGGAACTCCAGCACAACGTCCATACACATTCCTGCTGACACTACGCTGGTGTTAAAGGTCCCGTAATATGTTTTTATCTCCACTTCTTAGACGTGTAACACGCACTTTAAAAAACTTATTTCATATGAGCCTTGGTCTACTTTGTCACAATGGACAGTTTTATCAGATTGGCTGTATTATTAGCAAGACACTCTTAGTACAGCCACTACAATTGCTAACATCATAATCTCCTCTACTCTTCTTCTATTTTTGCTAATTGTTTCATTTTTTTCTTCAATTTTGATATCATGAGGCAAAAAAAAAAATCTGTTCTACTGTTTTTAAAATATGGTCGTTGTCTTTGCTTTTGTGGATGCACCAACTATTGCTTTGAGATTTTCGCTGCAACTACAGTATGTCGTTATAACTTTTTAAAGATGGTGCCTTCAAATGATCCTCTACCCTTCAAACTGCTCCTTGGTTATATGGACTACCCCACTGTAACAAATAATGTAGCTATGACAGAAATGCCTCACCAGGGAACAACACAAGGTAATGCATCTCTGCTTAGTGGTTGAGACTTATGTATTTAAATCTAATGCCTTTTAAATTAGATTTTGGATTCATTACTTGAGTACTGTGTGTGTGTGTGTGTGTGTGTGTGTTTCCTATACAGAGGAGAGATACACCTGGCTACTAGACCCTAAAGATTTAAAGGGAAAGACTGGAATGCACTATCTTGTAGTGAGGCCCATTGTAGGTCCGGGTATAAAATCCATCAATGCCACTTTATCAATTACCTCCATCACTACCGCATGCAAATTTTGGGATGAATCAAAATTGGAGTGGAGCACTTATGGATGCAGGGTAAGTACAAGTGATTCCATCTGCTTGTCATGTGTAAAATGTTGCCCAAACTGTAATGCTTTAAATATTGTTGTCTTCCAAGGTTGGTGTTCAGACCACACCTTTAGTCACCCAATGCCTCTGCAACCACCTCACCTCCTTTGGAAGCTCTTTCTTCGTCACTCCCAACCTGGTCGACCCATCACGCACCGCCGAGCTTTTTGGGACTTTTGCTGAGAATCCTGTTGTTGTCTGCTTTGTGGGGTCACTCTTTCTGGCCTATCTCTTGGTGCTTGTGTGGGCACGACGGAAAGACATCCAAGACACAGCCAAGGTACAGTACATCTCAAGTATAATTCAGGAATATAGTAACATTAACCAAGGTGTAATTAACAAAAAGGCATCTTCAAACAAATGTTTTATGTTGGCTGGTTGGCAGGTGAAGGTGACTGTGTTGGAGGATAACGACCCCATGGACGAGTACCGCTACCTGTTGAGTGTCAACACTGGGCATCGGAGAGGAGCCTCCACTTCCTCTCAGGTAAATTTAGATAGATAGATAGTTAGATAGTTTATTGTCATTGCATATCACAACAAAAATAAGATGACACAACCCTAACCCTAACTCTATAGCTGGAAGTTACCAGCTATGCAGCTGTGAATGAGCCAATGATTTAGAAGCATACATGATCATATGATAGCTAATGCCAATCAGCAAATACAAGTGCAACTCCAGTTCTCTGCCTGAATATAGTCTTTAACTGGAAGATAGACGGCCAGGGTGCGATTTGCTGGGGGCAGGGGGTGCGTGGGATTTCCCCATTTCTGGTCAATGTATCCCTGCCTCGCTGAATAATTGTTATCCCCTTGGGGACAAAATGTATCCCCTCCTCAAAGTGATAAATGCTACTTTACCAATAGACCATTATACACCTAAAATAGAAGTATTTTAAGCTAAATAAAGTGCTGTAACGTGAACAGTTTATAGTGCGATAGAACGATAAAATCTGAGTGGCAGTTGTTGGTTGTATTTAGCCACTAAAGAGCTCTCAGCAGCAGTTGTTTAGCCACCAATAGCTGACTGTGATCCGGGTACAGGCACCGCCAGATAACAGTCCTTTCAGGGGCCATGGCGATGACAGTTAAGTTTTGGCACCAAAACGACTAAGTTTAGGATTAAAACACTCCCGAAGAACAAACAAGCGTTTCCTAGGTGAAAGTAGGCTATTTTGTGTTCGCCAGGAAGTGAACTCTGCTCCCCGGCTTGAAAGCGCTGTATTTTATGTCGACACCACGTTGTGCTATTTCATTTGAGATTATTTTCCATTGAATATTGAAGTGCATACATACGTATTTTGGCATGGCTGGCCGAGTGGCACTATATCCATGGTATTGCAAGGGGGATTTAATTGTTGCATGTGTTATTGTGCATGATCAAAAAACATCCCCACCTTTTGCTTTTTTCACGAATCGCACCCTGTAGATGGCTACTCATTAATTTGTTTTATTGCTCTCAATTCCACTTTTAACAAGTACAACTCTAGCCCATAGCTTTTGTTACACTAAATGCAGGCCACCCACTTGTGTTTTATTAAGCCACCCTTTAATTAATGTCGACTGGCTCATAACATGGTGAACATAGTGGAGCAAGTAACAGCTAATGAGCCAGATATTTCCATCAGGAACAAAAATAGAGCAAAAAGGAGAGGGATTGACTTTCGTAAGATAGTGAAAGAAGACTCCAAATGATGCCAATGTTGCTACCACGTTATGCTAACAGTGTTGGGTTTTCCTCGTGTTTTGATGCCATGTGGCCAAAAAGAAAACCATTCTTACAGTTTTAACGCAGAGGGTTGTTTTTTACAGGTGACTGGGGCTGCTTTTATTTGTGAACCTTCTAGAAGGGTTTCTGTCAGCAGATCATTCAAGCTTTCTTTCATTTCATTAAAGCTAACTCCATATTTTGCTTTGGTTTTGCATCAGTTGTCTAATAATCAATATTTTCCATAGTCCAAATCCTGATCAGGGCTTACTTTGCTGGGTGTTTGTATCTGGCTTTTAAATGTCATTGATTGTATAATGTGTATTGTTTGTGTATATTATCTCTTTGATTTTTGGAGCTTGTTAAGCACTTTGGTCAACTATGGTTGTTTTTAAACGTGCTATATAAATAAAATTGAACTGAACTGATTACATTCTGAGAAAATGTTCTGTAACAATGTTTGCTGTATTATTATGATATTTAAACAATTACACTGATTGGCCTATGAAGGGGCAGCTAAACATTGATTTGTCTGTAAATCACATAAAGTCTCTTGAACTCTCTGAAGTAATTATCCTTATTTGTCAGTTCTGCAATTTTTTATTTAATTGCATTGAATAGCCAAAGGTCTGTGTTACAATATTTGTTAAGAGTTTTAGTTGTTTATTAGTCAAAGTGGAGGTCTTGCTGGTTGCAGCCAGAGTCTCCACTCCTACTCTCCATTACCCTGTATCAGGGATCGACCGATACTATTTTTTCAAGGCCAATACCGATTATTAGTAGTTAATGAAACCGATAACCAATATTTGGAACCAATATGCATTTACAGTGAAAATTAAAATATTTAAGTCAAAATTAAGATTTTGGAATGTTACAAACTCCAACACAAAACTTAGTTTAGATGCTTCAAGCAATTATTTAAAGGTGCCCTGCCACACGTATTTCATTACTTTGGGGTAATATCTGAAGTTCTACCATGGACTCTGAAGTTCTACCATGGACTCTGAAGTTCTACCATGGATTGACTAACAGCTAGCCAATGAGAGCCTGGCTATCAGCATCTTTTAGCGCAACTGGGCGAGCTCATGAATAGTAATGAGATCAGGCAACACCACGTCAGACTGACCAGCTTTTGTAATTGGCCTGATTTCTCTGCTTATTTATTTTCAGTGGCTAGAGCTGACAGAGGAAGTAGCAGTTCATTTTCACATTCATAACATAACACATATGGACCTAACATATTTAAAATAAATACACCTTTAATAAATTAGAAACTTTCAACATAAAACACAGTAAAAGATAGTCAGATAGTGTTGTGGGCGGGACATTAAGTCAGTCTCAGTGGTGAGTAAAACCGAATCAGAGGGACTGACACAGAGCTGTAGCGCAGCCAGAGTAGCGCAGTTTTTTAATTAACTTTATCAGTTATCAGGCAAATAAAACGCTGAAACAGATAATCTGCAAACTGCCAAAAAAATGTTCAGATAATCGGCCAGGGCTGATAATGGGTCCATCCCTACCCTGTATACATGTAAATAAAGTGGTTGTATTACAGTTTTGGACTTTTCAGTTTTCAAATATTAAACCTACTGAATTGTTTTAGGTGACAATCACTCTGCTGGGTGCAGAGGGAAACAGTGAACCACATCACCTGACGGATCCAAAGAAATGTGTGTTTGAGAGAGGTGCGGTGGATCTGTTCCTGCTAACTACACCCTTCTCCCTGGGAGAGCTGCAGGGCATCAGACTGTGGCACAACAACTCAGGGAGCCATCCTGCCTGGTAGGCAAAGACAGAAATGTCAGAGCCACTCAAAAAACATCCTCACAATATATGCATTTTCTACCTCATTAGAAGTTATTATAATAGCCACATGTTGTAGTAGTTGTCACGACCTAGAACACCGTGAACATGGAACATAATGTGAGTGCAATATGTCTTGGCTTACAATTATCCTGACGTTGCAGATGATTACTTGCTCTTCTTTGCAAAGAGAACACAGTCATGAAATATAATTCAGATGTCATTTTAATGCTCCTATAGATTAACAACAGACCCTCTTTAAGGTCTGTTTAGCAAACAATTGTGTCATTTAGGTGTACTTTCTCAAGGCTGGCTTTTTTTAAGTTTAAAAAATTATACATTCTTTACATTTGCACTAGTTTTTCTTTTTTTTTCAGGTATGTAGGCAATGTCATGGTGCAGGATTTACAGACGGAGCAGAAATGGCATTTTCTATGCAACTCCTGGCTGGCCATAGACATGGGTGATTGTTCCCTCGATAAAATTCTTCCTGTTTCGACAGAGATGGATTTGAAGAGGTTCAGGTAAGGTAAAAGCGTTGAGGTACCGGCCAGCAAAATTATATACACAAGCACACTATTAAAGTCTAAAGGATGAATGTACCCAAACAGCGATTTTTCATTCATCGAATGAAATTAAATTATTTTATCTTCAATAGTTTACGACAAGCCCGCTGTTTTAAAATAAGACAATCACATATGAAAACCAGCAGGCAGGATGTAGCTTTCAATTAAGCTCCCACTCCCCTTCTCCAACGTGCATTACCTTTCATGAAAGCAAATCAAACGGAGACAAGTTAAGTGTCTGCAATACATAAAAAAGCAACCATAACCCGGGCAATCCTGACATTTATTTGTTTTAGTTTTTTGTTACAATTGTTGCCAAGGACAAAATCTATTTATGAATACAAAAACTGTAAATGAGCAAAGAAGGCTATTTATATTTACCCTGGTCTGTCTAGATTTTCATCAGATTTGGCAGCAGAGAGATTAATAATTAATTTGAATGAAACTAAATTTAAGTTGAACTTTACTTGAAATATAATGGAAGAGCTATGCCGAGTTTAAGCAGCGATTTAATGACTGAGAGATTTTGTTTTAAATGTGATGAAGGTTTGAAGTGTTTTTATTTTTTATTTCACAGTGTTACCCCTTGTTCCTTTTTATTTTCCAGCAACTTGTTCTTTATGAAGACTACAAAGGATTTCGGTGACAGACACCTCTGGTACTCTGTGATCAGCCGCCCACCGAGCAGCACCTTCACTTGTGTTCAGAGAGTTTCCTGCTGTTTCACCCTGCTGCTCTGTACCATGCTGACCAGCATCATGTTTTATGGCATCCCAAAAGATCCCTCTGAGCAGACCATGGACCTGGGTACAACACATTTTCATCACAGTTCAAAATATTGTAAACTAAACTTTAGAGTTGCTGGTTGTTTGCTGTACTCCTGTGTTCATAAAAGCAACCATACATGATTACTAATTACATAAGAAGCCAAAAAACAGCATTTTAAGACAAAATACATATTTATGAATTTGTGGACGACAAAAACATTGAAAAAAAATGTCTTGTACAATGTCTTTTATGCCTCTCTGTTTTTTCAGGTCACTTTGAGTTTACCTGGCAACAATTCAAGATTGGAGTTCAGAGTTCCCTCATTATGTTTCCCATCAATATCCTTATTGTTACCATCTTCAGAAACACACGTCCTCGGGAGACATCTTGCTGCAAGCGCAAAACCGAAAAACCAGAGGCGCTTGAACAGACCTTTTTCTCACAGACAGCTTCCACCGACATGAATGTCAATGTCACTTTAGACACTGTCATCAAGGTAGGTGCTTCATGTTTTTTCATGTGGTAAGTAACTATTTAAGGTTTTGGCCTTCAATATTGAAGGGCTGCTTAATTAACTGCATCCAAATTATGTAAAAAACACTTTTATGACACCCCCCATGTACATATTCAAAAGTGACTCTGTATGATTATAATTAGTGCACTGCCCGTTCAAATTGTGCCTGTTTGGAACGGGCCGATTGCTTGGCCTATGGTATTCCTGCTTGTGTAGCTTTCTCCAGAACCATTGTACCCCAAACTTACTTACAAAAGCACCCCACAGATTTTACTAACAAAATATCACAATTAAAATGTTAAGTAATCACAGACCTTTAGGCACTGCGCCATGCGTCACCCAATCCGTCCCGTTAGGAGAGGCAATCAGCAAAACTCAGTTTAGTTTATTTCACAGTTTATTAATATCCACTATACAATGCTGTCCAAACTGCTCCGAATTCCAAAACCCAAGTTCATTGGGTACCCAGGGAACCAAGTGTGAAGTGAATTGGATGAATGGTTCATGAGATATTTCAAAGAGACACACACAAAACAGAAATACATACAGAGAATCCCCGATTTATTAGAGAGATGTATATTACAATTACATATATTATATTGTATGTTATTTTATCTGGGGGAAAAAAACTTTGTATTTGAACATTTTCTCTCAGGATATCACAAGAATTGCCCATTCACTGTCTAAGACCGTGAAAAGCAACATACCATGCACAGAGTCCAAGTTTGGGCCTGGACAACCAGTTGATATCAACGCTGTCCTTTCTGTGGTGGAGGACTTCATCAAACAGAATCACAAAGCCAGTGACACCGCCCAGCCCAAAACTCTGAGCTCTGGCAACCTCGTTCAGCCTCAGCTACCAGGTGTGTGTGTGGGATGGGGGATACTGTGATATTTTACTGTATACAATTCTGTCTGTATTGTTCTTATAGTATAGGCTGAGGTGAATTTAACTCTTATGTTGTCTTCCCGTTGACCATGAACTTGTACTTCCGGGTCAAAATTCAATTATTATTTTTTTTAAATGCTTTTTACACTTTTTTTTTAAAGTTTTTGTCAATTTTTTCAACGACAAATATGACTATTTAAGATCAGATGATGTTGAGTGAATCACAGACTGGTTTATGTCAAAGATTAGTCAGGATACTGTATTAAAAACATTAAAAAAAATTTTTTTAAATGCTATGAAATTGAATAAAACAACCATAATACAATGGAAGTGATCTTTAATTTTACCTGCGAAGAATGTTGTATTGGTCCCATACAGCGTACATCCATGCATCCAAGTTATTTTTGGGCAATTTGGTTAAAAAGAAACCCATATTTCTGATTAAAAAAAACTTTGAAAATGGGTCAAATGTGACCCTGGGACCACACAAGGGTTAATAGAGAGCTGAAGTCCTGTCCTCTTTCCAAGCAAATGTCTGTGCTACTCAGCTAAGCCTGATAGT
Source organism: Perca fluviatilis (assembly GCF_010015445.1). Taxonomy (NCBI): domain Eukaryota; kingdom Metazoa; phylum Chordata; class Actinopteri; order Perciformes; family Percidae; genus Perca; species Perca fluviatilis. Next base: position 8,944,502 of record NC_053123.1, read on the forward strand.
TTTCACAGATTTCTTTCAATATTTCTTTTAAGAAGCTTGATATTGAGGGTTTCCACCCATTCTAAGCTATAAATGTCAGTAAATTTAATTCTATCCAGTTCACTTCATCTTATCTCTAGAATGTACTTTTAATTTGAGAACAGAGTATATGAAAAGATATGTGCTCGACTCATATCTTCTTCATTAAAAAGTCAATAATCATAGTGTGCAAAATGTGCCATTTTTTCTTATGTCAAATTATGTAAGATTTGAGAACAACAAAGCCAAACGTATTATATTATCAGAATGAAAATAAGAAGCACAAATCTTACTTCCCATATCAGAATTACATATCTGTTTTATCTTAGAATGTAAACAGAAGCATCACATACTGTTTGGTACAGTTCACTGAGTTCAGAAAGAGCGCAAGGAAATTTGTAGAAGAGTCAAGATTGCATACCAAGTTCATGGAAAAACACAATAGGACGCAGTCTGAGTGAGTTCAAAAAGGCTTCAACTTGTGTGAAATTTTCATGAATCTGCTTCATTAAAATACTGTAAGCAGAGAAAAAAGAAAAGAGATTAAAGGGAAAGAACAGAAAAACCAGAGTTTCTGGTGACTTCAGAAACTTCCTTCAGAGGTTTAGCTGAACACAAACATACATGCACAGTACCATACACAGGGTCGGTGCATCTGTTGCTAGCTAGCATGCAGCTAACATACAGTTGCTACAATGACTGTTTGGGACGATCAAACGCAAACTGCACAAATGATAGGGCAGTAAAATTTGCAGGAATGGTGCCATGCAAAAAGGTTACTTCACTTTCTTATACATGCAACATGTGCCTAAATTCTTAATAACTGCCACCAGTAACAAGTTTACCGAATCAGAAATTATTTGCATTTTCAGAAGGCAGTGCTAATATGCATCCTGTGTCAACAGCAGAGGAGATTCAAAAGCAAAGCAACAAAGCCAAGTATCTCTACCGGCAGCTGTGCCACATTGACAAAGAGCTGATCCTGCTGGGACCCTCCGGTTTCCCCGCTCCACACAGCTACAGCCAGGCCATGCAGCAGGTCCAGGACATGAAGGGACATCTCCAAGATCAGCTCTTCACATTCAGCTGTGTTAACCCAGATGAACTCCCCCAGAAGAAGTACAGAAGTCACTCATTAAAAAGACCACACTGGTGGATTTGCATGTGTTAGCCCCTTATCTACAAACTGTGTATATTTATTTCTCCTTTGCAGGATATGTCAGAGCCTGAAAGTCACTTGATAGCCTTTAAAGTGAAGAAGGAATCGGCTTCATGTTCATTTATGTTTATTTGTCTTTCTTATTCTATCATAGTAATTTATCACACAGGATAATGCAGTTTCTTATGGTTACCACTTTGGAAACTGTTTTTATTTGTGCTTTTTAAGAACCCTCTTGACTTCCAAGATAAGAAAGTAGCTGCTGATAAGCATTGTGTTTACGGGTTATGGTCCTGGCTCTGTGCCAACAACTTTAATACCATTTGTCATTAAATAGAACTTCTGTCACACATTTTTCAGGTCAGGCGGCAATTATTTTTTTTTTCTTTGTGTGTCGAAAATGAATGGAATTCCATTAAAGATTGGACAGCAGTCATTTAAAAAAAAAAAAAACAGCCTCAAGGTTAGTTTATTGTGATTCTACAACACGGTTGCACAACAAAATGCAACGTGTAGTCCCTTTTATGATACATGAAAAAAAAAAAAGCCTGGTGGTACAACAGCGCATACTTCTAATTTTGCTTGCCAGACGGCAGCAGGGTGAACAGGCTGTTGTTGGGATGGGTGTTTGGGCTCTGTGCAGGCACCTCACCTTACTGGTTTCACTGAGAACTCCAATGATACCAATGATGTTCTAGGTGGTTTCAATCACCCGGTGCAGAGCCCTCCTGTCCTGGGCCATGCTAATCCAATGCCAATTTGTAATGTTTCCAGTCCGGATGCTTTCCAATGCCCCTCTGTACAAGTTGGCAAGTTGACTGGAACTTGGCAGGGGAAATTTGCTTTCTTAAATTCCCTTAAGAATGACCGATTATAGAAATTACTAATTGGTTTGTAATACAAATTGTACAAATTCAACTTATTGACTTTCTTGCCAATAGTTAGATATGAAGATTAATACCACTCTGATTGTTTTTAAAGTGAAGCTAGAGTTATAGTAGCTTAGCACAAAGCCTGGAAGCAGCGAACACAACTAGCCTGGCTCTGTCCAAAAAAACAACAACCTACCAACACCTCTATATCTTGTTTGTTCCATTGGTACACAAACATATGTAACACTGATGAGTTCTATGGGGGTTCTTTGAGCTTTATGTGCTGGAACTATAACTATTACTATAATTACAAATTGTTACAGAGTGAAAACCTCCGTAAAACCACAACTTATACTTTTTATATCTGCTTTATCTGTTTTTATAGCGATTAAATTAAACAAGGCAGAAGGCGAATTTTGTAACCATTGCACAGATCTAGGCTAGCTATTTCTCCCCGCTTCCAGTCTTTATGCTATGCTATGCTAAGATAGCTGTAGCTTCATATGCAAACAAACATGAGTGTGGTGTTGATTTTTTTCATCTGTTCCAATCTTGAACTACGTGGATAATGGCCTAAACCATAATCTCGTGTGGTATCTTTTTAAGATGTATGTATCAGTTACTCAAGTCAACTGCGGTAATAACACTTCATTTTTTTCACTGCTTTCATTTGCAGGTTGAGCCCTGCAGACAGCACTGAGGGTGGTGGTAGTCTGAAGAAAAGGGGGTGCTGTCATGGAGGGCTACCCTGGTGGTTTGTTTTTGTCGGCTGGCTGCTCGTGATCTCGAGCAGTTTTGTAGCGGGATTTTTCACGATGCTTTATGGGTTGAAATTTGGGAAGGAACGCTCTGTGAGCTGGTTGGTGTCCATGATTATCTCCTTTTTTCAGAGTATCTTCGTCATTCAGCCATTGAAGGTAATAAGTAACTGCCTTTCCCTCTTCATACCTCACTAGTAGCTCAGTATTTCCAATACAATACATTTGTTGTTTTAGAAAGCTTAAACTTCCCTACGGAGATAATTTTTTATTAGGACATGCTAAAAATTCAATTTGAAAAACATCATGTATTTACTTATGTTCATGCCTTTTACCACAGGTGTTATGTCTTGCAGTCTTCTTTGCACTTGTAACAAAGAAAATTGATGAGGAAGATTTTCAAAATGTGGCATTTGAAGGAAATGACAGAAATCTAGGTGAACACCACCAAAATACACTTTATTGATCTAAAATGTTGACTTGTGCATCATTAGAAATATGCATGTGTTACAGCAAACAGACAATTAATTCCTTGTCCACAGGTTGTAAGGACCAAAAACTAGTCAGACGGGAGAGAAGTCTCTATGAGCCGCCTCCTCCTGCAGACGTTGAGAAGATGAGAAGGAACATGATTATGGAACAGAAAGCCTTTGCCCTCCTCAAGGAGATTTTGAGTAAGTAGAAACACTGTTTTATGGCCATAGGTCAAAGTGTATGTCTCATTATTATTAATAAGATACAAACAAAAACATACAACTTTATTGTCCGTTTATACTGAAAGTCATTTTGTGTTCATTAATGCAATGAAAAAGTCTGCCATTTAAAGGCTACCTAGATTTCAGACACTACTTTAACTCTCCTATTATAACTCTAATTATCTATGAGTCTGGGGCCGATCCGTGGCCGTACAGGAAAATTCAGAAAAACGTCATGAAGAAAACATGACAAAAAATAAAACAGTCAAAAAACCTGTGTACCATTAATTGATTTTGATAGGGCAGCAGGCTTTTTTCACAGCATACATTTTCCCGTTTCACATTAGGAAAAGTGCAGGTGTGAATAATATTATTTTATTTTTTATATTAAATTAGTGATGGCTGAATACCATTAAGCTGCTTCAGTTTCAGGGTCCTGGTATCGTGCATGCTGGCTCTCTGCCACACTGTCATGGCTTACTGGGACCGTTAAATAGAACTGAGCCATTGTTAATGGTATTAGTAACACCTATGCTTTTCCTACTATGACATAAGTCAAAATGTCTGCTGTGACAAAGGCCTATGTTGCGGTTGTAAATAATGCTAACAAGCTGAAAAATAGCAATTAATATAAATTAGGAAAGGTCATTAGGCATGGTTTATTTTCAAGAAATTATTTTTAAACTTTTAATTATGCGTTGTTCTCTGGCCATAGACATAAAATATTCCCCAGCTCCCAGTTTCCTCAAATATTGCAGCATCTGCTTTAAATTAATTTTAACTGACTTAGATCACCAGCTCTGTTATTGCATGGTAAATTTGGAAAACTCTAAACTACCCATTTGTTACAGCCTACATGGGGTTTATGTGGATGTTGCTGCTGGTGGCGTACGGCCAAAGAGATCCCAATGCCTTTTTCCTGAAGCAGCACATCCGGGATAGCTTCAGTGGAGGCATCTCAGACAACATGAGTCTTGGGGATGTGTTTACTTGGGCCAACACATCGCTACTAAGTAACCTTTTTGGAGTGTATCCAGGTAATAATGCATCCCTCATGCAGAGGTAAAAGAAGTGATTGTAGTAATAATTTTGTGTCTGAGCTACAAGAAAGGTTTGTGGTTTCTGCAGTGTTTTTCTTAATTCCTATAATACACAAGCAGTTATTTAACATTTTTCACTGCCTTGTGTCAAAGCAGCTTTTTTTTTTGTTGCTTCTATTGTAAGACCAAAGTCATGTGCCAAAAGTTTGTTGCTGTGAAAGCTGTTAAAAACCTTGGTTGCTCTCCAGAAAAGCAGACTTTTCGCTTTCATGCTATGGAGTAAAACAACAATCAACTCCACAGCTGGGGAAACTGTATTTCTTTAAAGATACTCCAGCATGACTGTATTTGCCCCCCACACATAATTAATTAATTCGTGGGTTAACTTTACCCAGTACCAAACGGGTAGAAAAACACCCAAGATAATGAGTTCTTATGACTCAGTGTCTTTGTATTACTGTTGGGTTATGGTACTGTATGTTTTTTGAACAGTTAAAATCTACTCCGGCTCTTTCAAACTTAAATGTCACGATTTGTTACAGATTGTTAACAATATGTGGATCCTTTGTCGCTTTTTTAAAACTAAAACTGCACAGACAATGTATGGGTTAAGCCTGATTTCAGCCCCAAATTGGTGGCTCCCATCTGATTTTAGAAGCGAGCTAAATGTCTGCCAGATCTTTCTATCTTGTCATTTGCTATGCAGCTTTTGAGGAGGGTCGATTTGTAAATGTTTAACAGGGGGAATCGGCCCATAAACGACTTATGGCCCTGACGCACCAACCCGATAATCGGCCGTTGGACAGTCTGGCGAGGTCAGTGACTCAAGTCTGTTCGGTGTGTTCCGTGCCGTCGTCAGCTGTCGGCTTTCATTTTGGCCGACCTGACTTGCTGGGTTGGAAGGCGGGCAGTCGGACTCAATGACCAATCTGATTGATGGCGTGCTAACCTGGAAATGACGATCGGGATGAGCCTGACGAACGCCTCTCAAAATCAGACGAAAATCTTTTAAACTGACCTTTGTCGATTTGAAATTAAGACAGATTCAGCAACTGCATGGCCTATTTCTCGCTTAAAATGTTTTCAGAAACACATTTCGGTGAACTATCTTGCATAAAATATGAGATCGTATTCCGAACGAAGCTGCTATTATGCCAGGTTGTAAAATCCGGGAGCAGCCAGACCCACGCGTTCATCCAATCAGCTAATGCCGCCTGCTGTTATGGAGACGTATTGCGTCTCGCGCACGCGCAGAACGTACTCTCAAGTCGGCGTCGCATTGGTGTGTTCCGAGGCACTTTTTTGACCATCTCGGGGAGGCAGTCAGTCCAACTGCCATTTCTGCTGAAGGTCGGCCGTCGGGCTGGTGTGTCAGAGCCTTTAGAGAAAAGGTTGCAGTTACAAATTAGCCTGCTGCTTCAGCACCACAGACAGCACCACGGATTTATCAATACACAGTAAAGCTACTGTGATATTTCAGAGCCATGGTGGGGGCCATATATTCTAACTTGCATAAAACCTCAGTCAGATAGAGGATCACTGAGTCAGGCAGACTAAACTAACATATTATGTCTTGCCGTTTGAGCAGTTCCACTGTCCAATTTCCCTCATGGCAAAAGATCTGTTATAAACTGTAGTGCGGTTGTTGTAATATTACTGGAGCTCATTTCCATGTTGTGGCCAAAACTGTTCTCTTGAGACTGCTGTGATATAAAAATAAGGACAGCAGACCATATTGTCTGACTGCATCTTCCAGCAATTTCCATATTTTTCTTTTTTTCATTCTTATGTTTGTTCATTTGCACAAAGTAACACAGCCTTTCTCTCTTTTTGTCAACATTGTATAGGATGCAAAAACAAATTGTCAATGGACAAAATGTACTGGGGTTCCATGCTTACGTTCAGTCTGGGCACCCTCATCTTTAGCAGTTGACTGATCGGTACAGTGTGTGAACAAAGAAGTTGCAGATTCTAATAAAAAAAAAGGCAATTTAAGGAATTAAAATGTGAAGCAAGAGTCTTCCAAGTTAACTTACAGGATTAAAAAAATGCCCAGCTTAATATGCACATCAATTTGTACAACTAATAATACATTTGTGACAGGAAAAACTTGAGCTTCGCTAAATAACCCATCCGTGATATAAAAACAATAATTGGTACTGGGTAAGGTTAGCCCAGTATTGCACAAGATTTTTTGTATGTTCTAAGTGGCAATCATTCACAATATTAAAGTACAATCGCAAGTGACAAGTAGGGAGTTATGAAAATGTTATACACAAATGCAAACAGACTCTAGTTCAGAAGAATTATCTGGTTGAAACACCCCTAACATAATCTTGGCTTCAGACCCAGCTAACTGGGCAAAGAGGTTAAATGTGTGACATACAGAGACCCCACACCTAAACAGCGCTGCCTGAGATATAATGGACAAAGAAACTGTAAAATGCTGTGTTCCAGGATTTATCACAGATGGAAACTCCAAGCTAGTGGGTAATGCCCGTCTTCGTCAATTGAGAGTACAGAAGAACTCCTGTCAGACTGCAGGCCCCATGCTCCAGTTTGTACCAGACTGTCAGGCTGCATACTCGTGGGAGGTGGAGGACATGGGCTCCTATGGCCCTGGCTGGAGCCAATCTGCCAAGGATAATATCTCTATGAGCACCAACAGCCCATGGACATACCAGACACAGGCTCAGCTCAGAGCTCATGCTGTCTGGGGCACACTGGCGCTCTACAGGGGCGGTGGCTTTGTAACGGAGCTCGGCCCAGATTCACAAAATGCCAGCAGGTATCTACATCAGCAAAATGAAATGCTTAAATAGGCAGAAATAATCTTTTCTTCATTGACTGGGCTGCAAGTTTAAATTATCATCAGTGGGCTAAATAGATTCAATGACCCTCAGATTTATCAATTAATATATTAACATTGAAAATGTGAGAGATGTTAATATCTTGCAACTAGGACTACAGTTGAAAATTAGCCGCCCGACTGGCTAACACTGACGCATTTACAGAAATGTTGATTAATGTTCATTGTCCTAATCAAATAAATAAATCTATCTATCTATCTAGCTATCTATCTATCTTATATAATATGTTTTAACAAAGCTGATGTAGGAAACAGGAGGCCTTCAGTAAAAGAAATATTCTTGTATACTTCATTTACAGCACTCTTGAGTATCTGTTCAGGAACACATGGCTGGATATTTACACAAGGGCAATCTTTGTCGAGTTCACCGTTTATAATGCTAATGTGAACCTCTTCTGCATCGTCACACTCTTCCTGGAGACCACAGCTGTAGGTAAGGTTGAGTGTTTCCTTTGAAAAGCACAAACATGCAATCACAGCTTTGTCTAAGAGGCAGATGTGATGCATGTATGCTAAAGAGGTTTGTGCGTCTTAGACAATACTGTTTGATTGTGTTGCAGGACACTATATGAATGAGATCATGCTAGCCTGCATGTTTTTGAACAAAATTGTTCCTGTTGTTTTCATAGGAGCGTTTCAGTTCACCACTGAGCTGCATAGTGTTCGTCTTTACCAATCGCCGGATGGTCTTTACATCCTTGTTATGGCGGCTGAGATCGTGTATCTGCTTTTCATCGTCTACTACATGTTCCTGCAGGTACACACTAACACGACTACCACATATGTGCTCACAGCCCCATTCATTGCTTGGTTATTAGTTATCCATGTACCTATTTGATTTCAGATATTTAATAAGAAAGGCAGGGGTTTCTATATTTACTGTTACACATTAAAGGAAATGTGTTGATTTTGTTGCTGTTGTTGTGAAGATGTAATAGCACTAATCTCTGTAATTTTCTTCCATATAACAGCTCTTTGGGTCATAACCACTGCTCCATGTTCTTCTACAGTACAGTTTTTAGTACAGCACTGAGTCATATCTCAATTACACTTTTCTACTGTCTTTAGGGCCATTTTGGTTACACAATCACAATTTCTGAGACAATGAGGTCACATTGTTTGTCCTTCCTGTGCTGTTTGTACAGTAAGCACCCAGCCTTGTAATTATGCTTAAATTATATGCTTAAATTCAAAAAAAATTTATTTTTTTCTGAAAACATATGTTTCACGATTATATTATTTAAAGTGCTTGTGACTATACAGAAAGTGAGTGTTTAGTGGAACCCGTTAAGCCCTCATCATTGTATTACATATGTTTCGGCAACAGATACAAATCACTATTTTTGGTTTATTCGTGCACATTTCCAAACATGGTTCCAAACATTTTTCTTACTTATGTTACTGTTTTTTCGTATGCAACTAACCGCACAAACCCATGGTCATGCACACAAACTAGCTTCTGTTCCATATGACAACCCTCTCTTTTGTTTTACTGGCAGGGCCAATTAATGAAGCAGCAGCGGTGGGCTTACTTCAGGAGCAGATGGAACCTTCTTGAGCTGACCATTATCTTACTGAGCTGGAGCGCCGTGGCTGTCTTCATCAAGAGAACCCTGCTTGGGAACCGTGATATGACCTACTACCAAAACCACAAAGAGAAGTGAGACTTGCACGCACTGTACTAAACCTTAGGTGTGATCCTTAGTTTGTAGGGCATGCAAAAAACAAGTGTTGTCTATGTGCAGTGGGCTTTATATTGTGGTTAGATGTTGGCTTTCTAATGCTTTTTAGCCATTCAGCTTTGGGATGGCAATGTCAGTCGGTCTGTTTGTGATTGACAATTTTTTATCTTAATAACCCACAAAACACACATCTTGCAACGTGAACACATCCCCCATCTAGTGTCATCATCAGGCCAAACTTTTAATTTCTCCAATTGACATTCCCCATCAGCCTCGGCTGTACTTTCTGTTTAGTGCTAATTAGCTAGCATGCCTAGCTAAGCTGGTGAACATGGAAATATGTATAGGCTCCAGAACTTTAGTAATTTATAATGCTAATGTTAGCATTTAGCTCAAAGCAACACTATGCCTAAGTGCAGTCTAATAGAGCCGCTGTTTCTCCTATCTGTGATAGCTCACATCTTCACTGTGTATGTAGATTTGCCAGTTTTTACGACACAGGCAAAGCAGACTCAACGCTCCAGTATCTGATCGCCTTCCTGGTCCTGCCCGCCACCTTCAAACTTTGGCACCTGCTCCGACTGAACCCCAAGATGAACTTGATGACGGCTGCTCTGCAGCGGGCCTGGAGCGACATAACCAATTACCTTGTGATCATTGTGATCATGCTCCTGGCATATTCCATTACGGTGAGTATCTTCCCCCTTTAACAAGACTTTCACTTTTACAAAGATCTGAATCTTTCTAGCTTTTATTCAATGCACGGGAGAGAATATTATGTCACTGCTATTTTCTGAGTCGTTGGGGTTTAGATTGTCCCTCAAAATATAACTTTTATTTTATTTTATCTTGAAGTTGTATTGTAAATGCCAGGATACGTAAGTAAAGTTTAAAATGAAACTTTAAATTCAGTTTAATTTTAAAAGTGTAGCAGGGAGAAAAAAATAAGTTAACCTCCCAATGGCTGAGTCCATTATCTCCAAAATTGTCTATTTAATTAGAACTGAAACCCGTAGATAGACCGACATGATTTTAGTGTTTCCTCTGTTCATACAATGGCCGATCTCTTTCTAGTGCAACGTGTTGTATGGTTGGCAGCTGTCCTCATACAGAACTTGGTTGGACGCTCTCATTACCATCATCAGTTTGCAGATAGGCATCTTTAACTATGACGAGGTACGTGAGATCTAAATACTTATATATGATTGTTTTTCTGGAGTAATAATAAGGGCATACTGCAGATTCTCTAACCAATAAAGGATTTTTCAGCTCAATCTGATATTGATGTCTTACTGATGCATTGTTCGCCAGGTCATTGACTGCAACCCCGTGCTCAGTGGACTAATCATTGGTTCCTGTATTGTGTTCATGACGTTCGTGGTGCTCAATCTCTTCGTCTCAGTGATCATCATAGCATTCAAGCAGGAGCGAATATATCACAAGGTAACATTTATCACAAGTCATTATTTAAAAGCAACTAATCAAGGTTTAATAAAAATAAGTAAGTCTAATCTTTCCTCAATTGTTTTGATACAGATCATACAGCATACTGTTAAGGGGAATACAGTACAGTATACTGTACAAACTGAATGTTTATGCAGTAATTATATGCCAATATGCCAGTTAGGGGTTTCCCAAGAACCCTGTCTGCAAGGTATACTGTATATCAGGGTTGATCAAATCATTTTAGTTGTAGCAACATTTACTAATATTCTACAAAGCTAGAGCTCTCAGTTTTATCATGAAAGCCAGAAAGAAGTCTGGTGTAAAACTATTTCATGCACGTTTTTCCGAGCATAGCAAAAAAAGAAACGACTACTTAACAAGCCATGCTTTCTACAAAGACAACTGCAAGTCACACGTATAGGTTCTTGACTATATACAAAATCCATAGGAAAATGCCAAGAAATGAACTGAACAGCCAGCTGCCTCATTATGCCCTCTACATGCTGCTGCTGTCCAAGCTACAAGGCTGAAATTCTAAATTTCATCAGAGACTCCAAGGAAACTCAGATTTTACCTGCTCATTATACTTTTTCATGCTACAGCTGCTGTTTTCTTTGGAGTGTGCGCCGACCACCACATCATATTGTCACTTAAATGCTGAAATTGTACATATATCAGTATGTGTAAGATGTTTTTGTAATTAATTAAAAACCATAGAAGAGCAATAATTACTTTAATAATCCCTGGGGGTAAATTAATTTGTTTTACTCAGTTATTTCTTCTTTGTAATTATTTTTTTTTTAATTCACAATCAAAAAGGCCCATGATATTCAAGAGAATAAACCACCAAGCAAGCAATGTCAATAAAAAATAAGGGAAATTACAAAAACTGAAATAAATAATAGTGAAATAAAAAAGAAGAAAACACAATTGGTCAGTCAGGAATTAGGGTACATAGATAACTCCCTGTGTATTTACACATACGCAGTTAGGGGTTGGTTAATTATTTCAACTCACAAAAAACCTTAAAAGATAAGGATGGTGAAGACCTGAACACAAGCTATATCTACAGATCCTTCCCTCTATGCTAAACAGCCTCATCCTGCATTAGAAAAGGACGCCGTTAAAACAACCAAAGTGCGAATAGAATCGTGGCCAAGTGTCAGGGAGTAGAAAGCACTAAATTTGGCATAAAAGAAGCCGAAAGTATGATTGTTTAAAAAATAAAATGCATAATACAGAGTATTGTATTTAAAGTTCCTAAAAAATTACAGGAAATCTCATCTGTGATTCAATATTGCCAGGAAATAATCTGCTAAAAAATCATCCAAATTGCTCATTTTACACAAAATTCCTGCAGTTATTGTCACTATTTGGGTTTAATTGTACAGTAAGTGAATTCAGGGGTTGTCGTTTTACTCAATGATAGAAAAGGGGTCCATCAAGGAAAAAGGTTGGGAACCACTCAATTCCAAATCGACCAAGTTGTTGTTGCTGTAAGAAAACACGGTGCAAAGTCACAACAAGCTTCCCTTATATTTAGCAGATGTTATGGTTTCGGTGTTTTGCCTTGCTTTTGGTTTATGTCATGTTTTCTGTCTGTGTTCCTGTTTTATTGTGATAGTCTGGTTTGTCTTGTCCAATTTACTTCCTGAGTTTTCCCGCCTTTGTTGATTGTCCTGCACCGCCCTGATGTGTTTCACGTCCTTGTTTGCTCCCTACCTCATGTATTTAACCTCTGTGAATCCCTTTGTGTCTTGTCGGATCGTTTTGTAGCCATGTCCTTGTGTTTCCTCCCTGTGCCTTGTGTCTGTGCCTGCGTAAGTGTACTCCTAAAAACGTAAGTTTTCCAGTCTTTGTACTGCCGCTTTTTGTTTATATTAAATCCTCCACTTCAAACGTCCTCCTGCCTGCCTGCTCTCTCTGCATTTTGGGTCCTCAACGTCCCTCGCCCCGTAACAGCAGAACACCGACAGAGGCTGGTGGCCTGTGATTGGCTGAGGAGCGAGAGGACCTTTGTTATGCGTGCAGTGAGTCTGCTGATGTCATGTGTTCTGTAACACTTGATCAACTCAAGAGACTTTGAGGGCTTTCAGGGATTTCTAATAACATTCACAGGTGGCAGTAAGGAGAGATAACACAACAATAACACTTCCTGGTGCAGTTGCATAGTAACTGCAACTGGAACAGGATTTTGAAAGCCTCTCTTCATTCTCAGCATAAAATAAAAAAAAAAAAACGTTTTTACAAAAGCAACAGTACATCTGCAAGATGCTACTGGAATAAAGGAAACTGTCGATTCATTGTTATTCTCTGGGGCTCAAAAGAAAAAGTTCCAAAATCAAAGGCCATGATATGCCGTTAGCAGTGAGTAGGAGATTTTAGTCCAACATTTCTTATCACTCTAAAAATAATTTGTTTTTCATCTCTCCTCTCTTATCCAGCCCTCTGACGAGGAGGAGATTGTCGACCTGATGCTGGAGAAAATCTGCGGTCTTTTTGGGATCAGATATAACGATCCAAAAGACACCCTGGGGCCTGATGTGAAAAGGGGCAGAGAAGTGGGCCTTAATAACAGCAGAAATATCCACAATTGATGCAAACATGTTTCAGAAATCTGGAAACCTAGTAAACATCTAGCAACATTTTGTTGTATTTCATATGTGAGTGTTTTAAATATCTTGTATGCCGTAAGATCCACATGCTCATTTCATCATTTGTTATTGTTTGCCTGTCCTCTACTGGGCGGTTATATGATGCTGTTCTGCTCTGTGATTAGGGTGTGATAGATTATTACCACATACAGATCATAATGAACATTGTTTGTGTATATTCAGACAAAGTTTACTTTATTCACAGCAATGATTTGCTCCCATTGACCTAACTCCGGATGAATTATAAGAGAATGTTCAATATATATTTATCAAATCACTTAAAAAATAATGAGTCATCAAGAGGTGAGACAACTGGTGTGACACAGTGAAGTGGGATAGGGATTACATTCCCTCAATATTAGATAACAACAGAGATCATCAACATCATCAATATACACAAAAGGCTAATACATATATATATGTATATAATATATATATATACATCTAATAAAGCTACAAGAGAAGAAAAACAAAGCTCTAAAAGATACTGTCGACAGACATTGTTTAAATTCTTATAAAACACTTAGAAGAAGAGTCAATGTTTAGAACTTTTCAGTACACAATAATCTGTAACACTTTACTTGTACTTTACTTTATACATAAGAGTGACATGACACTGTCATGACACACGAACCCTAACCCTAACCATAACTTGTCATGACAAAACCGAATGACACTTACTAAAAGAAGCGTAATGTCATAAAGTAACTTTAAATATCTTGGGACAATTATAGATGAAGATCTCACATTCCAACTTAATGCAGACTACATCTATAGAAAGGCAAGACGCGTCTCTCCCATCTCAGGAAATTGTGAAGCTTTAACACCAACTAGCACACCCTGACCATGGTGTGCAGGTCACTCACTGAGTGTTCTCACGTTTCAACATCAGTGAAACATAGGAACAAGCTGGCTCAGGTGGTAAACCAAGCCAGAAAAATCACAGGAGAAAAGCAGTTACAACTCCACACCTTATACAGCCATTCCATAACACAAAAGGCTATCCAGGTCCATCCATCTTTTTTTTAACCTATTGCCATCTGGCAGAAGATTGATGGATCCAATGGCCAGGAAAAAACGTGTATAAGAAGTAATTTGTTCCTTCTGCTGTGTCCATCCTGAACCAAGGCAAACTAAAATAACTCCCCTCCCCCACTCAGAATGATCAGTACAGAGAATTGTACTAGTATTTATTCATTTATGTTTCTCTTTTAACCACTTAGTTTATATTTTATGTAACTATACAACTTAACTTATATTGTCTGTGTGATGTGTTTTATGTGTTTTATGTTGCCAGAGTGCCGAAGATGAATTTCCAATGTATGTAAATTCAGTGGACAATAAAGTTTTTATCTATCTATCTATCTATCTATCTATCTATCTATCTATCTATCTATCTATCTATCTATCTATCTATCTATCTATCTATCTATCTATCTATCTATCTATCTATCTATCTATCTATCTATCTATCTATCTATCTATCTATGAGCGAGGTAACACAAGAGCAGCCTTCCGGAAGCCGTGCAGCTGAAAGCCGTTGCTGACTCCACCCATACAGCCGATGCTTAATTTCCTCCTTTCCCTCTCCTCACATGATTTCCTCTCATATATCCCATGCTTCCTTGGTGGGACGAACAGACGCGAGGAAAGGAAGCAAGTGAAGGATGTAGTTTAAGGACCTGGGACGTACCCATAGTGCCTCCATCGCCACTTAACATGGTGTCCTGACACAGTGTAAAAAATGGGAAGGGGGGCTTATTTGTCACTGATGTTTCATACCCTCTATAAATCCAAGTATGTGGTCACCACCACACCGGTGTGTGATTGTTGGATGTCAGTCCAAAACCATGGGTATTAATAGGCTGTTATAACAGCCTCACTCTTCAGGAAAGGCTTTTCACGAGATTCTAGAACCTGGCTGTGGTGATTTGCATTTGCCGTGTGTTGGATTGAGTTGAAGTCATGGCTCTGTTCTGCCCAGCCCCATCCCAGCACACCTCTAAAAAACATTTATTTACAGTTTGGACCACACTTTGTCCGTTGAAGTATTGTCATGTTGAAACAGAAAAAGCCTTCCCTAAACTGTTGCCACAAAGTTGAAAGCCCACTAATGTGTAAAATATATCCTCCTCCTCAAAACACTACTCGTCCAAACCCAGAGATTGCAGATGGTTAATCCCTCCACAACGTGACATCATGACTTTGCGTAAACATACACGCCACTTTCTAAAATGCCGTGTTATCTGTACGCATTTTGAGCTATCCGCCTGTATGTCTACGCCGTATACAGCGGACGGGTTGCAGACTGATCTCAATAAGTGGAGTATGTATGACACGTCAATTCGTGTGCCATTTTGGTGTGTTAGCAAGACGCATTTATGCCCTCCAGACAAAATGTCTCCACTCCAAGAACAGTTCAAGGCTTTTTGGAATGTTGAAACCAGGAACAAAACTATTGTCATTCATGTTGAACAGGCTTACCTGTTGTTGCTCCTGGAGGTTTCCGCTACACTTACAGCTGACCGGAGCAAATCTTGCACGGTGGAAATTTGAAAGTTAATTAGAAAGATCCAATGCCTATGTCACGCTGGAAGTCACAGTGATCTCATTTTAATGCAGATGTCTGTCTAAAGGAGTCTTGTACATCCATGGCTTTATGCTTGATTTTATGCACTTGTTAGCAATTAGTGTGCCTGATGCACCTGAGCCCACTAATTAAAAGAGGCATCGGCATATTTATGGAAAAGTAGATCAGCACATTCGGTCTCTTTCTGTCTTTCATGTGTAGGAAAGGAAGGGCTGAGGCTGTCAAAGGCACTTGATAGGTAATTGAGTCAGCAATTAAGATCAGTGAGCATAAGAATTAACAGAAATGTAAGGTCATATTTGTCACTTTATGAAACTGTAAGTGCTAGTAGCTCTGTGGCTCTTTCATACCTGTTGTGGTGGCACAGCAGAGGCAGAAACATTGTGACAGACCTTGAAAGTGTACTCGTACCAGAAAAGGTTACACAGGCTGCATTAAGCCAGACTGATCTCATAAAGTGGCGTATGTATGACACTTCAATTCGTGTGCCATTTTGAGGTGTTATCAAGACGCATAATCGCTTTTTAGCGTGTTTTTCAAAGCCGTTCGGCCGCCATTGACCTACATTACGTGTGAATTTTCACCGTAGTAGAGTAGTATGAAGGAACGTAAGTCCACAGAAGGATGTTGGTTGGGGTAGTGGATGGGTAAAACACAGGACTGTCACACAGGAGCGTGTGGCGTTTTTCAGCCATTTTTTTTTTTTAAGCCTTCCCCAATGTTTCTTTCCTAAACCCAACCGTTTATTGTTTTCCTAAGCGTGTGATGTTGGTCACTATCGTGGTTTTGTCATTTTTTTCGTGTTTTTTCTTTTCCTAAACCCAACCTTGTTCTCGTGATAGTACGGCACATTCTCGCGATAGTACGGCACGTTCTCGCGATAGTACGGCACGGTCTCGCAATAACATGCAACGTGGTGACGCCCGCTGTATACAGCGTAGACCTACACATGGATCAAAAATGTGTACAGATAACACACCATTTGGCTTTAGGAAAGTGGCGTGTATGTTTACGCAAAGTCATGATGCCATGTTGAGAAAGGCAGGCACTGTCTATTTCCAGTTCACCTGGTGAAAATGGGGCCCCCTCCCTCGTCCAACAGCTCATCTCCCCTCCTCTTCCTCCAAGCTAAGTCCATGAACAAGTCCCTCCGATGATGGCATCACCCCTCTTGTTCTAAGGAAACCTCCACCCTATGTGTAGTGAAAACGCCAGACTAGTGTACCAGTGCACTGTTTTAGATGTTCTCTGTGAGGCTGTGTATAGTATTGTAATTTACCTCATGCACAATCTCACATTTATATGCAATTCATTTGCTATAGTGCTGCCTGGATTATAATAATTGAAATATTTCATTTTGTGTATGGGCGCCTTTCATTTCACTCAAGGCCAATGTACAGCAGTAAAACAGTAATTAAAAACAAAAACACAGACAGCTACATAAAAACAAAGAACAAAAACAGCTATAGTGAGAATGGCATAGTCAGACGGAATTTGCTAATCTATAAAAAATGTGTTTTGAGGTTGGATTTGAAAGTGGGAGGGGAGAGTTAATTTCACGGATGGTTTATGGGAGAGAGTTCCAGAGACGGCGGGGCTGAACGGCTGAAGGCTCTACCCATACCCATGGTTGCTAAGCAGGTAGGAGGTGTGGTGAGGAGCACACAGGAGGAAGATGGCAGGGCACGGGATGGGGTGTACAGTAGGTGTGACGTATAGGGTCAGAAAGGTACAGAGGTGCGAGGTTGTGGAGGGCCTTGAAAGTGAGAAGGAGAACCTTATAGTCGATATAACGATTATGTTCACTCTCAACATTGTTTTTCTAATCCAAGAGTATGTGACATTCTTAGACTGCCCAGAAGCCACCGGGAGGAGGATGTAGATGGTTGAGTGAAAAAACACAGGACTTGTGTCCTGTGGATGATATTTGCATATTTGAAGGAGTTGGTATAATGATAGTCTTACATTGCCAGACCTTCCTCCACAGTGCTGCAGAGGAGTGTCTGGCTAGTCCACACAGCATTCTGGCATAGGAGAAAAACGTGCTCTGGTTTATTGGCATTTATTTAAACCAATCACAATCGTCATGGGAGGTGCTAAGCTCTGGACGGAGCCACAGTGCCTCTACAAGACAGCCTCAGGAAGGAACTTGTTTTGGTGGAACATTTGTACGTTCAAAAGTTGTTTTAGTCGTGCAACAGAAAACTCAGATTGGACAGATAGTCTATAGACTATCTATAGACAGCTAGCTATAGCTAGCTGTCTGGATTTACCCTGCAGAGATCTGAGGAGCAGTTAACCATAGTCCTCAGAAATCCACCGGAGTTTAAAATGCGGAAGGTGAGAGACATCCGGCTGAAAAGAGGGACATCCAGCGGCAAAGACAAATGTATTTATTATTTGTCCTTTGCTTTTTAAATATCAGTGGTAGTCAATAACCTATTGCACTTTATGTTTGAGTAGCCTAATAATGGCATTATTATGTGATATTTTACAAGATTAAATTACAAACCTTTATGGCTTATTCAATAATCAAAATGTAAAATTGTATTGACACAGTAGGCTACTAAAGATTAAAAAATAAAAAATAAAGACCTAAAGACTTCAAACAAGATATTTTTTAAATGAGTTAGAGTCCTTGGTGACATAAACAAGTCCAATAAAGAAAACAGTTTCAGGACATTTCTTTCCTTCATGCATTGAAGAGATAAATTGCGAACAACTTAAGTTCATTCTTCAAATTGTTGATATAGGGCTTGACCTTTAAATATAGACCCCTATTAATAAAGCGCTTACTCAACAAAATCAAGAAATTCCAGGCTTTTCATTCTTCATACTCCAGCTTTAATCAAGATCACATTCAGAGAGTGTAGCAATACTGAGGCTATATCGTTAGGTTGAAGCAACGATCCCTGGACAGGTTCACAATGGAATACATAATGTTCTACAGTCTCAACATCCCTATCACCACATAATCCACAATGAGTTGTTATTGCAATTACATATTTCATGTATGTAAGTGATTGGAAGGATACGTGTCATTTAACATTTCAAATGTAATTTATTTGGCATTAGGATAAATAATGGTTCCTTATTTTCCTTGCCTCTTTGTCACTGTATTTCTTTGTATTTCGGCTGATTAGGGTGGTATTGTCTTAATGATGAAATCTTTTTACAATAATAGTGTGAACTTGGCACAATTATGAAACGTCACACAAAAGGGCAGCGCTGACCTGAAGAGTTCACGTGAGGTGAGGGCATTGGGTGAGGGTTCAAGTGAAAGCATTAACTCACGCTTCCGGGTCATTCAGGTGTGTGTGTGGGGGGGATGCCGACTTTGGTTGAATTATATCCAAGCCCGTGATTCTTTGTGAGACAAAGTAGATTTCCCCGCAGGAAAACGAAAACCTGAAACTGCATAACACAGGATTTGCGTCAACGTGTAGAAGACTTCAGAGACGCCATAGGTATGTACATGATCTAGCTTGTTTGAGTGCCTTTGTTTTCCTCTGATGATTTGGAAACTACCTGCCATAAAAACGCTAATTATTGAAAGTTTAAGAATGATATAAGTGCGCAGTTTACGATCATAAATGTGTGCCCTTTGACGTTTGATGGTGCTGTGCGCTTGCTTTGTTGTAGCCTAAAAACGAGGTGATTGTGTTTGCCTATCAAGGCCGGGGCAGCATTATAGGGTTAGTTACTATTTGTCAGTATTATTATGGTGTTTAATGGATGATATTCTCATGGGCTATAGCTAGCTGTCTATAGATAGTCTATAGACTATCTGTCCAATCTGAGTTTTCTGTTGCACGACTAAAACAACTTTTGAACGTACAAATGTTCCACCAAAACAAGTTCCTTCCTGAGGCTGTCTTGCAGAGGCACTGTGGCTCTGTCCAGAGCTTAGCACCGCCCATGACGATTGTGATTGGTTTAATGTTAGGTTTTATGATGTTTATGTAGGGCTTTGATCACTATATAATTTACATTTATGCATTTGACTGTTTATTATGGTCAAGGTTTATTATGTCTTCATTGTAGGCCTACTGATGATTTTTGAAGTTATGAGTTATTTGAACGTGATTCATGACTATTGGTGAATCAAAACGGTTTGCGCATCCACTATAGTTATGGGTTAAAGGTTGTAGTATTGTACCCTGGAAGCCTATATGTAATATTAAATAAAAATTGGGTCTATCTTAATGAATCACTGGTTTAATGCACCACCCTACTTCTGCATTTACTGAGGAACTTTTACCTTTAGTGAGGTGTGTGTGTGAGGCCATTTTGCTGTTTTTGACAATAATCCCTGATGTGTTCAAAATATCTTGATGTGACCGCAGAGCCTTTTTTCAGCTCAAAATGTTTGAAAACTTAGAGGCGTGCTGTGGGACAGAGAGACTGAGTGGTTACATCATCCACTGATATTAAACGAGCTGAGAAGTTGAACCTGGGGTAGATGGAGGACTTTCGGTGCATCTCATGTCTCTTAATTTGCATCCCTGACTCCTCCACTTGCCTTCCTTCCTCACAGGAGGTACGGGAGAGACGCGAGGAAATAACGGGAGGAGAGAGGCAACGAGCAAATGTGTTTTAGAGGGATGAGACGTCCTTTCCTCTGAAGAGTCACATGAATACGTCAGCTGTATGGTCGAAGTTAGCAACTCCTTCAGCTGCATGGCTTCCGGGAAGGCTGCTCTCGTGTATCCTCACCTATAGCTCCTCGGTGATCCCTCCTTGATCTTCGCTCCTCGGGGCAGAAATAAGAGCTTTGAGATGGCCTTCAGCGAGGAGGGGCAGAACAGCTGAGCTATCAAATAAGGGACGTGGGATGTACCCTTTTGTGAGCATTAGCCTACATGTGCAAAAACTGCAGCTTTCTTTTGCTGTAATATGCATGTTTGCGGCTGCAGCTGCAGTGGAGTTATTGTTTGTAGTGCTGTGTGGGTGATGTTTCATTCTGCTGTTGATTAAAAGCACTGGGTTATTTTATTTGTGTTGCTTAAAAAATGCCTGTTGCACCCGCCATGGTGTGTCACTTTTTTATAACATGTTGCAGTTGGCATGGGAACAGTGCAGAAGTAATGAGTGTTTATTTTGGCTTTGATAAGCTAACAAGAAAAGCCTGCTTTGAGTCACACTGTAAGAAATGATGAATATTAAAGCAACAGGATGAGTACCAAACTTCTAGATTAGAAAATGATGAAGCTGGTCGCAGCGAGGACTTTATTAACCTGCTTAATGATTTTGGGCTCCACTAAGGAAATTCCATTTACATCCATTGTACTAGGGAGAAGGGCGCGAATTCTTAGCAGCTTTTATCTCAAAATGAAATGCAAGACAGAGATTTTCAAAATCCACACATTTTTCCAAAAGCCAAGTACTACATCAACACTAATGTCAGAGTTGATGTGCTGCTCACATCACAAGACATTGTTTTGTATTTTTATCACAGACTTTTGTCATGCTGAGGGTACACAAACTGAGTTGTACTGATTTGACCCTTAGTGAAGTTGAGTTTGACACCCCTGCTCTATAGTGCTATAGTGTCAACCTACACAGCAGCAACTGCAAACCACATACTAACTTTGGGAGGCTGGTTTAATGTCCTGCTTAAGATCTTCCAATCTCCCCGGCTGCTTATCCCTCCTCATACTATCTCTTAAAATCGACGCATGTATTTAAAGGTCTCATGACATGGTGCTCTTTGGATGCTTTTATATAATAAATTGAATTTATATAGTGCTTTTCATGGACTCAAAGTCGATACCTTAGTGGTCCCCTAATACTGTATCTGAAGTCTCTTTCCCGAAATTCAGCCTTGGTGCAGAATTACAGCCACTAGAGCCAGTCCCACAATGAGCTTTCCTTAGTATGTGCTATTTCAGTGTCTGTAGCTATTAAGGAGGAGAGAGGGGGGGGCAAGGTGGAGGGTGGGGGTGTGGCCTGGACCAACTGCCACTTTGCTCGTTTGAAAGCCATAATGTCTCTCTCTCTCTCATGGGTGGGCCAAATTCTCTGGGCGGGCAAAGCAGAGAAAGAGGAGGTAACCTTCCAGATCGGCCCATCTGAGCTTTCATTTTCTCAAAGGCAGAGCAGGATACCCAGGGCTCGGTTTACACCTATCACCATTTCTAGCCACTGGGGGACCATAGGCAGGCTGGGTGAACTCATATTAATGTTAAAAAGCCTCATAAAGTGACATTTTCATACCATGGGACCTTTTTTAAAATCTGCTTAGCTCACGCAGTTGGCGAGACCCTGCTGCGGGATCTACGCTTGAGACGCCGTTGAGATGCTCAAAGTGGGGAATAATAATTTTAATTTCTGGAATTTCTGTCAAATTGTTAATTGTATTGTCACTTGAAAGTAGTGTGAACGTGTAGCCCTTTGGCGCTACATCTCTCTCATTATTCCCATTCTTGGCAGTAGCAGTTAAAACACGTGCCGGTCCAAGCTTGAAACTGGGGCTTAGCCAGAGAGGCTTTGTGTCCTCACTCGGCCAACCTTTTGTAGAGCAAAATAGAGTCTGTGTGGCAGGTGTCTTTTGATGAGATCATCCATGTACTGCAGGAGACAGTGAAGATGTTTAACATTATAATCAGGTAGCGTCCAGCAATACCAGCAGTCATTAGTGGTTTGCAAATAATGCACTGCTTGTAAAGCCCTGTGTCCAAGAAGTGTTCAAGAAATGGTTATCAACAAACCGTCTGGAGTACAATTAAAAAGAAGCATGTCATTTGCAAAGTAAATTTTGTCCCATTAAAGAAATAGGAGTTTGATCAGAGATTAAGAAAGAATGTTGCTGAGCTTTCAACTGTGACTTGAGATTTTTCAGACACTGCCACTCCTACCGTTGTTACAAAATTAGATGTTGGGTTACACAACTTCTCATTAGCATTCACATCTTAAAGCATAACTCCATCTACCAGAAGATCAACAATACCATTAACTTCTACTGGCATAGTATGGTCATCAGGGGGGTTAGAAGTCAAATAGCAGCCTGTATCAAATGTTTTGTTGCTTTGATCCTATTCCTCAATGGCCTCCCTATGATTGTTGAAGTGTTTGATTAGTAGCTAAGATTTATCTGCGAGGCGCCGATGGGGCGGGTGGGCTACTGCTCTTGTCTCAACAATTTGTCCAATGACGGTTTTCCAATGTTATGACAGCCGGACCTGTCCCTATTTCTGTTGTTCACCCTCCTTTTGGGGCAGGTTGCCATTGCATCATTTGTTCAGGGTTTGTAAAAACAGTGCCTGTATTTTAAAATCAGATTTCTGTCCATTCCCTTTAGTTTATCAATGGTTGTGGCCCATGATTTTGTGGCCCAGTCAGATACTGACAGTTTGTATGCTGTTGCGACGTGTGGCCTGACACATTTTGAAAAGCAAACATGGCATTATCATCTTTTTTCATCCCTGCGTAGCATCCCACACCATAAGGAAACACTGAATGAAATCAGATAAGGTCTCTTTGCTTCTCTGTATGCCGCTGGTGATTTTAGAAAAATCACTTTGTGCACAATAAGTAACGCTGGTTTTAGTGTCATTTTGCAGACAATTCACAAATGTTTTAGTGACAGGACAATCGTCAGAGTCTGAGGGTACAGGGAAATCTAAACTGTCTTTGCACAGAAGCCACTCAGTACCATACATGCATAAACTGTATTAGTTGTCTTTGTAAACAGTACCCACTTCAGCCAGACCAGATTATCATCATCTGATGGGATTGACAGCGCGGTGAGTCAAATCTTATTTCGTGTGGTTGCCAGGGTTTGCACACTGGCGTTTGGCCAACCATGGAAGGTTTCCTTTTTCTATGATTTTTGGTATGCTCTCATTTTCCTAGTTACCCTGTCTGTGACTTTAATGCATGACAGGGCACTGGCTGGGGGGGCATCTGAGGAAGAGTGCCATCCCTGGTCTGTGGAACTGCTATGTGGCTCCTCCTCTTCGGCTGTGGCTATAGGGTAACTGGATCTATTAGCTCCTTGGATCATATCCACTTCGCTGTTCGTCTGCCCTAACTTTTGCTAGCTCTGATTTCAAATCTGCTAAATCTTTCTGTCTGGCTAGTTCCTTATTTTGTTCTTAATCTGCATTTAACTTTCTATCCTTCTTTTGCCTTTCATCTTCCTCAGTCTTTAGCTTAGCTTCAGCCTCCTGTCTTTTCCTGTCTTGCTCTAGCCTTCTGCTCGTCTGGCTCGTCTGTCTTTTAATCTCTTCCTCTTTTCTGTTCTGCTCAGCCTGTAACCTGTAGCTCTTCCTACTTCCTTCTTTTCTGATCCTGTAGGACATATACTGTATGGTATGAATGGAAATATCATCTGAGCTGGGTTTTGAAATTGTTACATCTGAAGTCTTTTTTTGAGGTAATTTAGGGTATGCTGGAAAAGCAGCTGCACTGCTCAACTGTTCAGACAGTGGAAAGCCTCCCTCGGCCAGTAAACACCAATAAAGCGAAGTTGGTTTTGAGTCCTTTGCCCACAAAAACATTACTGCTTTTGTGCACGCTTGGGCATCATTAGCACAATGCTGTTTTAATAGCCAACATATCTGCAGCTTTAATCTGTAAAGCCTTGAATATCGGCAATCGACACACAGCAACATGGGTAGTAATCGGGTCTACCATTTCTTTGACCTCATAAGATCCCTACTGTCAGCCTTTCTCGCTCATAGCCACAGCAGACTTTGCCTTTTTGTTCTTTTAAGTTTTAGTCTTGTCATTTTTAGGTACTTTTTGGTTTTACTGATTGTGGTACAGCTTCAATTACGGCTCCAAATACGGCCTCATTCTATGAAGTTTCTGACGTGCGGGGTTCAAAGTATCTAAAGGGAAATCGGCACAACCAAATGATTTGCAGTAAAATTGGCACTTGACTAATTATTGTTGTCATGTTTGACTTTATATCAAAACCCTGATGAAGTTTAATTGGGAAGAAAAGCTTAGTGCAGTTTTCAGTTGTGAATTTCATCAATAGAGGATTGAATAGAATGAGGCAAAGAGTGTCAGAGATGAAAAGGAAAAGAAGGGATGAAATTGAGTGTTAAAAGGAAACCAAACTGACTCATAGCTCTATTGATTTAAAGCCAAACACTGACGTCAAAGGTGTGTGTGTGTGTGTGTGTGTGTGTGTGTGTGTGTGTGTGTGTGTGTGTGTGTGTGTGTGTGTGTGTGTGTGTGTGGGGGGGGTTTTCTCTTCCTATTTTTCAGTCCATGGTTGATGAAGAGATACTCCTGCTGTAAATCACTTTAGCTTAGCCAGTGGGGATGAATGACAACGGCTCTCTGCAGGTCCAGAAATGTTTTCTTATCCCTGCTTCTCAAAAAGAATACCCATGTGCTGGTCTCCTCTGTTGCTAATGTTCCCTGGACACACCAGCCTGACACTCACTTCCAAGAAGTTACAGCATCTTTAGACACACCCAGGCACCGCTAACTATTGCTTCACTAGTTAAAACATAGACTTTGTACAATACATAACACTCTCGTAGGCAAGCAATGTAAATATAGACCTTGAAAACTGTGGAACAATCTAATCAAGATTGTTTTTGTAGTTTGTATCCAATCCTCTAATGGCTTGACCTCTGTGAGTTGACCCTGAAAGCAGTTGGGAGCTCGGAGAACAAAGTGACACGAAGCGAGTGTTCAGTTCACAATGTTCTAAATGCTTAATGAGACTCCTACAAATCTATACATTTTCTAACAATTGCTCCATTAGGGCTGGGCGATATGTAGAAAATCAAATATCACAATATTCTTGACCAAATACCTCTATCGATATTGCGGCGATATTCTAGGGTTGACAATTGGTGCTTTAACAAAATATCTTCACACTTACATTTTAGATAAATAATCATCAGTAATGTGGAGATAATGTCTAAGTGGTGACAAGGCAAATAATAGAACAGCTAGAACAGGCTGGTAACTTCAGAAAAGTACATCACTTTACTCTAATGCAGCCTTTAAAACCAGGAAAAGACAACACTTACGTCATATCACGATATTACGATATCCAAAATCTAAGACTATATCTAGTCTCATATCACGATATCGATATAATATCGATATATGGCCCAGCCCTATGCTCCATTCACTTTGATGACATGAAAGTAAAAGGATAAAGAGGCTCCATAGGAAAGGATGATTGCTTCAAGATAGGTTCCTGCAGATTCATCTTCAGAAATGTATGATACAAATGTATACCAATTAAGATGAGAGAAGGCTTTGTTCTTTCAGAATGGAATGGAATATATTCACATCAGGACTCATGTTGTTGTGTTAAATGTAGCTTAACTTATTGAAATAATATACCACCTTAGTTTAGTGTGTTGTTGTTTTCATAGTTGCATTTGTGTGCGCCTTGAACGTATGCAATCAAAACAGTGGATTTCACAAATCCCATTTAAAAAAAATAAATAAATAAATACAAAAAAAATAAAAAGAAAGTAAAACATTTAAATAATTCTAGTGTGATTTATGCGAGGGTCTGTGTCAAACAAATATTTTTTCTTTAGTCTGTAGGATACGATTTGTTGGCTGGGACATCTCTGCAGCACCACAAGACTTCATTCAGAATGGTTCGACACATATTTTACCTTTAACAAATTGTGCGCCGCCCCCCTGCATATTGCGATTTCGATGAAATTGACACAAACTGTGGACCTTGGCAACATTTCTATCTATCCTGTGGCGCTCTATAGTCGGTCTATGATCATTCTCTCTGATGGCTGTAATAACTTCCCAGGACACAGAAGTTTTTAGACAGCAGATATTACACCTACAACTTTGGAGTGTGTTTACAAAGTAATCATTTTTATTTGGTAAAGTCATGAAGGTTTTGTTTTAATAAGTGCTGGCTGCTAAATTTCATCTCTAGACCACAATTCTGCACTAACAGTATATCGACTCTTTACCACATTTCAGCATTTGATATAGCATGTCCTTTCATATTTTCAATGGCCCAATCCCAAAGTCCGGACTCACAGACTCACAGACTTTGGTGAGCGTTCTCGCGAAATTCGTAAGGGCTTAGGGTTGTCCCAATGTCGAATTTCAAAGGGCGTGAGGGTTTGAGTACACACTTACCGAGCCCTTTCCGTGAGTCTGCATCGATGCAGACTTCACCAAAGGGAATTACCCACAGTTCAAAGCATTGTGACGTTTACCGCGGAGACCATAAGGAAATCCGGAAATTACAAAGGTAAACAACGGCACGCCTCACGGCCACGGAACAAGAGCTTGAAATAATGTGGAGTCAGTCAGCCGTCTCCTGTGCCTTGGCCGTGTGGAAAACGACAAACTTAAAATGAAAATTCCCAAACCAGCAAGTGTCAGCAACATCTTTGTTATTAAACGTCGCCAAGGTAATATGTGATCTCGTGAAGTGCTGTCCCAATCCTATACCTATCTGAGCCCATGTGGCCTCACACACTCACTCACTTAGCACCTGAGATCAATTAAATCTGTGAGTCTTTAGTCCTTAGTCCTCAGGGCTCACTTTGGGATTGGGCCATTGAATCTTTCTATATTTCTTCATGCATATTGTGTTATTCCTGAACCACATTAGCACCTAGACCACTATTTGCACTAACTGTATATTGACTCTTAATTACATTTAGCATTTTATATAGACTGTATATTCATGTTTATGGTGTTATTACTGACCTACATCTCTAACTAGACCACTATTTGCACTAACTGTACAGTATATTGACTCTTCCTACATTCAGCATTTTATATAGACTGTATATTCATGTTTTCTCATTAGACCACTATTTGCACTAAATATATACTGACTCTTCCATACATCTCAGCATTGTTATAGACTGTCTATTCATGTATATTGTGTTGTTATTACCTTATTCACCCTCGACTCACTTACCCCTCCCTTCGCGATGGCTTTCTGTTGCCTACCTAATCTGCACTTTATGTAGCCTATTGTATTCCGTTTTTATTGTATTGAATGTGAAACTGTACGTTTACTTGCATGCTTATGCTTTATTCTTGGCCAGGTCGTCGTTGCAAATGAGAACTTGTTCTCAACGGCCTACCTGGTTAAATAAATGTTAAATAAAAAATAAAATGGACGGATGGTTCACTGCTGAATTCTCACCATTATCTTATTCCTTTTCTTTTCTCAGTCTGTCTATTTATCTAAGCTATAACTATATCCTTCCCTTAAAATATTCTTGACAGCATCTAACAGCAACAGTTTTTTTTCCTCGGTTTCCTATCTTCCATTTCCTGGCTACCCTCTATCGTAGTGAGCAGGGTTTGTTTTGGAGCTCCCCTGGTGTTTCCTATTCTCCCATCTCTGAGGTTGTTTACAACAATTTACCACCTCCAAGAACTGATTGACATGCTGTTAATCAACCATGTGTTACCCTATCTGGCCAATAGCCTGATCTTGCCTGGAGGCACGTGTTCACTTTTTATGTGAACAGGCTGAAGGACTGTTTCTCAGAGACTGTGATCTGCCGCACCGGAGCACATCAGGGGACTGGTCTTTCACCGTTCCTGTTCACCCTCTACACTTCGGACTTCAGCTACAACTCTGAGTCATGCCTAGGTTTGGCTACCTTTCGCATCTGAACCAATACCACTACTGATACCGATACCTGAAATTCGGTTCCTGGTACCCAACAGTACTTTTTTTCGGTACCTTACTCTTACTGAAACTGTAACGCCTGGTTGTAACAACTACAAAATTTGATTACAGTTAAAAAAAATAATAATAATTAAAATTTTATTTAAACACAATACAAACACCCTCCCCACCCCACATATGAACATTTTATCCCCCTCCTAAAAATATGAACAGTACAGTAGAACACAAACTCACAAACAACGTCAAGCTCAAACAGATCAAACTACTGCTACAGTAGCAGAATTACAGCAGTAGCACTGCCACTACTACGAAGTAGTTCTCGTGTAATTATTTTTAAGAGACTAGCGTGTCTACTCCCTCGGGTAACAGCCGCGCCCGCTCAACACTTACTGTGTCCCCAGCTGTTGAACACCTGCTTTGAGGGTGTGGAAGAAGCCTGGACATAAAGATATTTGTTTGCCAACTTTGACAGAATTGGTCCCTCTTTTTTTTTCTTTTTTTTTTTGATCACATTTTTATTTTATTTTAAAGAGACTCAAAAATGGAGCACAAAACATATATTCACATACCTACCTATACAGAAACGTATGATTGACAACTAAGATAAAGATAATAAATAAATAAATAAAAATAAGATAAAATAAATAACTAAATAAAACCCCCGACATAACCCACCCACCCCCTGGATCCAGAACTCCAAATCTGGGTTACATATTAAACCTGAAGCCCGCAGAGGGTAGTTAAAAGTGAAAGCCAAGCCTCTATTGCTGACTCTTTTGCTCTGTGGACTCTAGCTGTCAACAACTCCAAGTAAACAATATCCAAATATGTTAAAACCCAAGCTCGAAAAGAGAGTGAATGTGGATGCTTTTCTCTCATTCAGTGTCAAACCCTGCCTTGACAGATCATTCAAAATAAGTGTAGCAGGCGAGCATCTAATCTTAAACAACCTAGAGAGGTTAAAGGCAACCATCTTCCAAAAGTCGGCCACTGGGGTACACTCCCAAAACGTGAAAATAACTGCCTCACACTTTGGAGGAACAGAAAGTACACGTAGGATCATCACTAACCTTCATCAAATGAAGCTTCCTAGGACTTAAATATACCCTGTGTATATAATTGTAATGTATTTGCTGATGATCAGGGTTTCTGGATGCTAAGCACACACTGATCCACACTTTATCCCAGTCAAATGTAGGCTCCAAATCTGGAACATCTCTCCTCCACACAGTGTCCAACGCCAGGGGTCTGTAAGCATACCGCAGCAAGATCCAGTATAGTCTCAACACAAAACTCCTCATACTCCCAGCAGAGTGGAACAATTTTCGAAGTGGGTGTGGTGTAAGAGGGGCCTGTAAAGGAGCACCATTGCTTTTTAAAGTCGATCTCAGCTGCAAATAAAAGAAAAAGGAGGTACGTGGGATACCATGCTTAAGGAATATGTTCTGAAAAGTGAGTAACCCCCCCCCCCCTCCCCATAAATGTTGGCAAGAGTGCAAACGTTTTCTTTTTTTTTCCCAATCAGGAAATCGAATAGGACGACCGCCAATTAACAATCTCTCATTGTTAAATATTGGAGAGTGTGGGTCCCAAACAAAAGAGCAACCGGCCAATTTCTCCACCCTCCTCCATATCGGTAGCAAATATGAAATCATAGGACCAAATCTCAAACAGCAGTGATGGGGTGAGCTATTGGAATGCAGAATGTTAGTAAACGAGTATGGAGCCATCATCCGCTCCTCCAAAGCTCGCCAAGACACTTGAGCATCAGATTGAAACCAGGATAGGAGAGGTCTAAGTGTGAAGGCCCACTCATAGAACTTGAAGTTTGGGAGGGTCAAGCCACCAGCTTGCCTTTCTCGCTGCATAGTGGTGAGCTTAATGCGAGATCGTTTGCCATGCCACAGAAATGTATTTATTGCTGACTGTAATTTGCTCCAATACTGAGGGGGCTAGGGAGAATCGAGCTAATGAAATTGACTCTGGGCAGAATATTCATTTTAATTATGGCTACCCTGCCACAAAGTGAATTTGGCAGGTTATTCCACCTGTCCAGATCTGCCACAACTTTGTTAAGTGTGTTACAAAAATTGTTTTTAATGATTATATAGAGGAAGAGATATCTATCCCCGGATAAGTGAAGCTTTTAGTGACCGGAATAGATGCAGGGATGGGAACATTACACATTGCCTGATTTAAAGGTAGCAAAGCTGATTTCTGCCAGTTTATTTTAAAGACAGAAAGTTTGCCGTAATGTTCAAAGGTTGACAAAACATGTGGGATACATTGCACAGGGTTATTTATATACAATAAGAAATCATCAGCATAAAGTGAGATGTGATGGCATGTTCCCCTAATGGAAATTGCAGAGATTGTGAGTGAGCCACAGATGGTTCAAGAGACAGGGCGAATAACCGAGGGCTAAGAGGGCAGCCTTGTCTTGATCCTCTAGTAACACAGTCTACATGCTGGGAGAAAGCTGGAGGGGAACAGACTTTAAAGTCCCCTGTATCCCGTATCCAGGTGATCGCGCTGCAGTTTTATCACTATGGTTAGCAGTGAACCAAACTTGTGCTAACGTTAGCATCCTGGGCTATGTAGACGGCAGTGTGCTGTTTTCATAGTAAATAAAATGGTCAGTATATTACCAATAGGGCTCCAGGTCAGGTGAGCAGTGCTGGGCAACGATCCTGCAGTTGGTACTCCATTCATTGTGCACAAAAATGCAGTCCTCCGCCTCTAGTCGTGCCAGAGTTATTTTCTCATTCTGCCGGTAGATAGCTAGCTCGGCGTACTAGTGCCGACAACAACCTGGAGGGCTCGGTCGGGCTATGTCCTCCGGGATGTTATGAGCCGCCTGGAAGGCTCTCGTAACGGCTGTGTTGTATCGTGGTCCTGTATTGATTAGTTCAGTGTGGCTGTACGTACTTGTATGAATATACACCGACAGGAGAGCCGCTGCACAATCGCGCGCCGCCATCTTTGTTGACATGAGCGAACGTCATAACACACAGGTAAGAACTAGTAGCAGCTTACTCTCTTGCGGGACGATCGTGATTTTGTACAAAAAATACAGTCAAACAAACCCCTACAGTATTAAAATCGCTACATATAATTGTTTAGAAGGTTATAGTGTGCGTTATTTGTTTTCTCTTTAACTTCTTTCAGCTCTTTTCATGTTTGGGGGGTCGGATTGTACAAATTATGAAATATTCGATA
Organism: Perca fluviatilis; assembly: GCF_010015445.1. Classification (NCBI taxonomy): domain Eukaryota; kingdom Metazoa; phylum Chordata; class Actinopteri; order Perciformes; family Percidae; genus Perca; species Perca fluviatilis. The sequence continues at coordinate 8,976,120 of NC_053123.1, forward strand.
TCCCAATTTTGCATATCGTCCAGACAACAATTTGGATATTATCGTATAAACGATATATCGCCCACCTCTACACTCTGATTGAATAAACGATCATGTTCAATAACAGAGGGCCGATCAGAGGCCAAAAGGTGAGGTAAAATTCAGGTGGAATTCCATCCGGCCCTGGTGATCTACCTTTACGCATGTCCCTAACAGCTGCCTCACACTCCTGCAATGTGACAGGGCCATCTAGCTTTGTGGAGTCAACAGTACTAAGACGGGGTAGTTTAACGTCATTCAAGAAAATATCGCTGACAAGTTTGTCAAAGTTATTTTCCGACTTATATAACTCCTGATAAAAGGAGGCAAAAGAGGCATTTAATATCTTTGGGTCACATTGTATAGTGCCGTCTTTGTCTTTAATGCAAAAAATATCAGCAAAGTGCTCCTGTCTGAAGTTTCATTGCTAGTAGACGACTGGGTTTTGAGGAGTTAAAATAGTAAGTTTGCCTTGTTTTGTGCATGAGGAATTCTGAGCGGCGCCTCAGAAGAGAGTTAATCTCTTTTTTAATCAGTTCCTTCTGTAGGGCTGTGTAGTCGTTAAAATGATGTTGTAGAGAAGCATCAAGGGTCACATATTTTAATTCTAAAGCTTCCAATTTGGCTGCACGGTCCTTATTTCGTGTTGAAGCGTATAAAGTGGCGTTACTCCTTATAAAGCCTTTCACTGACTCCCAAAGTATTCTCTGATCGGAAACGGAGCCGGCATTAAATTCCAAAAATTCGCTAAAATTTGTTTCAAACTGAGTTTTGAATGTTTCATCTCGCAATAAGGAGGAATTGAAACGCCACCTAGGGGGTTTAGTGGAAGACGAACGAACAGTGACCGAACAATATATTGGTTTATGGTCAGACCAGGTAACCGGAATGAAATGCGCGTTTTGAATATTTTGAAACAGATCTTTTGAGGCAAAGATAAAATCTAATATTGAGAAGGATTTATGTCTCCCTGAGTAAAATGAGAAGTCTTTTAGGAAAGGGTTTAGCAGACGCCAAATGTCAACCATGCCTGTTTCGGACGCCCAGTGGCGCAACGCCTCAGACGCAAGACGTTGGTCCCTAGTCTCACTGCTACCTGTGAGACTAAATGACTAACCTAAATGAAACCCTGTGAGATCAAGCAAGGATTTGGTTAGTAGTTTAAAAAAAAAAGTGCCATCAAATGCATTAGGGGCATAAGCAGAAATAAGTGCACGTTTTTCCCATCCATGCAAATTTTTGCAATGGCTATCCGACCCTGGATCATCCGCCCAGGAGTCAAACGCATCAAATTTTAGTTTGCTTTTACACAATACCATTACTCCTTTACATTTCGTAGCTGCAGATGAAGTTGCAATAAGGAGATAAACCTTATTGGCTAATCGACCCACATCTTTGCACAATAAATGTGATTCCTGGACCATAGCAAAATCTATAGTTTTCTTACGTAGAAATTCAAGTACAGTGGTCCTTTTGTATAGAATGTTAAGACCCCTGGCGTTGAACGAAATGAGATTGAGAGCTGTCATATGCTGGGAAAAATAGTGAAATAAAAAATTGAGTTGTCCCCACAACAGTAAGAGAGAAGTCTGGATCCATAAAAGAAAAACGCCCCAAAACAGAAAAAGACAAAAAACATCAAAAAGGAAGGTGAGGAAGCAGAATACTGTCAAACCTCCCTGATAAATCCACAACTGGATAACTAACTCAAGGAACTAAGAGTTTCTGGCCACTCAAGTGTGGCAGCGGCACCACCAATTATCAAAAAGCGAAACAGCAGTGTGAACATTTTCTTCAACATTAAAACTAAAATCTGCCTTATAACAGTGTGGTACACCTTAAACAGACCACAGCGCCCCCAAAGACGCCCCCCACCTGACAGACATACATGACCTGCAACCCAGGCAAAAATGAAAAATGCCTACCTGTTAATAATGCACGCATGGTCTACAAATTGTAATAAAGATTGCACCTATAAAAACAACACTAAAGCCAATAACAGTCATGAGGATAGAGTGGCAGATCTATGTTATGAGGTAGGTTACAGGTAGTAATGCAAGAGGCCGCGCTGCCTCTCCACCTCCTCCAGCATATCAAGACGAGCCTTCGCGCTAGTTATCCTGGTTAGCTGGTTAGTCGGCTAGCTTACCCTCAATCGCCTCGACAGCTTACCCTCAATCGCCTCGACAGCTCTTCTCGTTTCTGAGACATCCTTACGGATATCTGCGAAGTGTTTTCCTTGTTCGTCTGATAGTTTCTGCAGAAACTCTTGTATTTTAGCAGTGGATATGGACTCGTCCACGTCTTCACGTGTCGGCGATACAGGAGAGGCCTGGGCGGCTTTTGAGCTAGCGGTAGCCCTGACGCTTTGCTGTTGTTGAGATGTATTTTAGTTTTTCCGGGGATTTGGCATCTCGGCAGTGGGAGAGGCTTATAATGAGCAACTTATGAGGAAAAAGCAATGTGATTGTGAACGCCTGTATATTCACACGAAATGTAAACTAGTGGTGCCGCAGCCTCTAGCCTAAGCAGCCATCTTGCTCGGCACCATCACGTGACTGCATCTGGTCCCTCTTCTGCCACCACCACAGGATAGGGTTCACCGAGCTTATGACTGCCGGGAAACTCCTATACACGTTTACCATACACGTTTTCAGCACAGCCTGGTCTTCATACTTGAAGATCTCCCTGAGAGCTGAATGTTTTTTCTTCAAATAGAAAAAGGCATCATGATCATCAAGCATTATTTTATCAATAGAACAAGTATGTCATAATGTCCATAATCTTACATGTGCTGCTGATGTGGCCATGTCTTCTGCGAGCCAATCCTCCTCCACCTCCTCCTCCTCCTCCTGATGCTGCTGCAGCTGGTCTCCTCTTTCTTCCTGGGCAACACATCCACGCTTTAAGAAAGCATACACAATACTAAATAAAAAAAATATTGCATAGTAGTTATAGGACACACAAGTTAATTTTATGATAATGACCTTTCTGCTTGCTGCCAGTGTGACAGCTTCTTACTCCAAGCGGGTCCAAACAGCCTCAAGGGCTGTAGCCTCCTCAAGGAGCCATTGCATTTCTTTCATTCTAACAATATATATATATATATAAACATAAACATATATATAAACATAAACACATATATATATTTTTTTTAAATGATCGTGCATTTTGTGAATAGTTAGATGGAAACAAAATCCAGATGAATAAATTAAAGATAATATTCCACATACTGTGTAGCATGAGGAGAGATCTGTCCAGACCTTCTCCTTGATGGCTCTCTTGAACGAAGATTCATCTTCTTCCACCTTGAGCTTCTCTTTGAGTTTTTCAGGAATGTGGATGGTCTGGCCTGCAGTGGCACTCTTGTCGGATAACGCACAGAGCGTGGATTGGTAAAATACCCTCACGGTGTCAATGAAATCCTCACACTTTCTGACGTCGTCATCTGACACTCTCTCCACTCTGAGAACAAAAACGTAGCGTTTTACTCCTCCACATCATTGTCATGAGGCAGGGTAAAAAAACCTTGAGGGAAAACACCCTCGACCGAAAGGAATTTGTTAGAATTTTCGGTGTGAATGAGGGGTTTGGCTATAAGGTGACTGCGCTCCAGTCCCCTCAGACTCTTCCTGGGATGACACGGTTGTCTCCAACACGCCTGCGAAGCGAGGCGGGGGGGAGGCGAACTGGAGCGTGTAGGCCCGTGTTATCAGCTTTGACATCTATGAGTCCATGTGGCTTTCTGCCGGTCTGAATGTAACATGAGGGCATGTGGAGAGTGGGATAGGGGCATCTGTCAATTGAAGCAAGAGTGCAAATGAGTCACAAGTTGTTGATCTGACAATAACAAGGATTATATTTCATATTTTTGACTTAGGTTTCCATAGCAGCAACTGATTGCCTATTTAAAATATAGATTAGCCAACATAAATATTGTTTCATTGTAGAGATGTACGCAGGGAGAGCACGCAATGGCACAAATGTTAATTTACTCAAAAAAAGTGACTAGTAGTTAATTTTCTAACTTTTTTTTTTTTTTGAGTTATCGACCCCCAAAACAGAACGTTAACATTAGCAGAACTTTAACGTTACCGTGATAGGATAACCTGACTTCTATGCTATTCCATGTTATCCTGCTATGCTGCTATGTTGGTGGTGGATTTCAGGAGATCTAAGCCACATATGCCACCAGTCTCTATTGAAGGGGTCAATGTGGAGGTGGTTAGCACATATAAGTACCTGGGGGTACACATGGACAATAAACTGGACTGGTCAGCCAACATGGATGCGCTGTATCGGAAAGGGCAGAGTTGGCTTTACTTCCTGAGGTCATTCAATGTCTGCAATAAACTCCTCTGGATGTTTTACCAGTCAGTCATTGCCAGTGTCCTGTTTTATGCTGTGGTGACTGGTATGCTGGGCATTAGGGGTAGCATTAAGGAGAGAGACGCTGGGCGACGGAACAGGCTGGTAAGGAAAGCCGGCTCTGTTGTTGGCATTGAGCTGGAGTCACTCACAACAACTGCAGAGAAACGGACCATGAGTAGGATTATTATTGTTATTATTGTTTTACTGTAAAGCACTTTGTGTCCTCTTTGGATTTTAAAGTGCTCTATAAATAAATTTTGATTGATTGATTGATAGGATGCTGGCGATCATGGACAATGACCGCCACCCACTACACAGCATGTTCTTTAAACAGAGGAGCATGTTCAGTGGCAGACTTCTGTCTCTGTCATGCTCAACAGACCGGTTGAGGAGATCCTTTGTCTCCAGGGCCATCCAACTCTTCAATACCACACAAAGTGGGAGGGGAGAAATGGACTTTTCAGCATGAGCCTGTCTCTCTCAGCTCCTACCACCATTATAACTCGGTCTGCTGTACACCTGATAGGCTATATTAGCCTTCCTACACAATCTGGACTCTGGTCATAACATATACATCTTATAACTTATTCCCTGTTATATATTGTTCTTAACGTATATTATTTATTTTCTGTCAAGCAATTCTAATTCTATTAGGTTTACATTCTTGTCTATTCATAGTCATAGTTAATATTTAATAATTAATTGTCTATTCATAGTCCTAGTTAATATTTAATAATAAGCTGGCTCAAAAGCCACAATGACTGACTTGAGCAAAAGGAATGATGGTAGATTATCAATTCTATGTTGCTGATGAGGTTCTTTACTTTAAGGGTGAGGCTATTTGCACCCCTGGTACAATTAGCAGTGTATGCTATTTGCACCCCTGGTACAATTAGCAGTATGCTATTTGTACCCTGGTGCAATTAGAAGTGTATGCTATTTGCACCCCTGGTACAATTAGCAGTGTATGCTATTTGCACCCCTGGTACAATTAGCAGTATGCTATTTGTACCCTGGTGCAATTAGAAGTGTATGCTATTTGCACCCCTGGTACAATTAGAAGTGTATGCTATTTGCCCCCCTGGTACAATTAGCAGTGTATGCTATTTGCACCCCTGGTACAATTAGCAGTATGCTATTTGTACCCTGGTGCAATTAGAAGTGTATGCTATTTGCATCCCTGGTACAATTAGAAGTGTATGCTATTTGCACCCCTGGTACAAATATCAATGTATGCTATTTGCACCCCTGTGCATTTACAGTACCTTGGCATATATTTACACACAGTTATCCATACTACTCATGTATTACACCTTTTTGGAATATTATCGCCCTGACATTCTTACCCTAACCATAACCATCCCACTCCTTTACCACACCTAACCAACCCAACCAGAGCAGGCATATTCATGAGTCTTCTCCTACCACCCTGCAAAAAAAAAAAAAAAATACGCGTTCGCGGGTCCTGACTTGCGCAATTGCATGCAAATTATCCAATCCAAATTTAAAAAAATAAGATCACCACACAGGGGAATCGGACTCCAAACTCCCATACCAAAGTCAAGCGCACTAACCACTCACCTAGCAATTCTTTCAGGAAGTTGGACAACTTTTTACCACTTGGTTTCTTCAAGCCTCGGTTGCTAGGTAACCATACTGTATACAAAAAAATAGGTACTAACTAACAAACTAACGGTTGTATGCTTTCACTGAAGACAAAAAGCGCAACTGTAGTATCCATTTTCCGCTAGAAATTCAATTGTTATAAACTTTAGAGACAAAACTTCCCTAATATGCCAGTTTCTGCGGTCATGGAAGATGAACGTCCGCCATGATTTCGGTGCACGCGAGCAACGTTTTTTTGTTGTTACGTCACAGGGTGTAAATAGCTCAGCTGTGTGGCCGAGGCTATTCGTACCGGGGGTGCAAATAGACACTCCGTTACTTTAATCAATGGGCAATGTTTGAATTTAGATGCTCCAAAGCGTTCATGTAAAGTATCCCAGTTGTTTCTAAAAGGAAAAAGAAGCAAAAGTGATTTAAAATCTTTTTCGTTTGGGTGCTTCATATTTATTTAACCAATCCATGTCTGTGTTCACGTTCACTCGTAGGGTACCTATAAAAATGTCTCTCAGTGGAACTTGATTCTGGAAATCAGAACTGCTTTGTTCTCACATTTCATCCCCACATTTACAGTCCCATCCCAAGAAAGAAATGTCATGCAGTATACTGTGGGCTCCGTGATGTCCGGTTAGGTCCATGTTACGTATTACACTTTAATAAATGTAATGCTGTTGGTGCTGCTTTCTTCAGTTTTGTCTGGCTCACAATGGCAGAGCCACAGGTACTAAATAGACTACATTCCAGCAGTGCAATCTGTTATTGTATTCTGACATATTTACTTGTCTTTGATTCTGAGTAAATAAATGGTGTGGATACCAATCATGGATCACCTGGTTCAGAAATCTAACTTGGAAATCATTTAGAACAACTTCACATTAACTCAAAACGATCCTCTCCAAAACTACAAACGAGACAGCTATAAAACAAGACATAGTCTTTGGAAGACATGTGACTTGCATATCTTAGCAGGATAGCAGGCCATTCAATTAGATTAACAATACTGTTGGCACAATGAAGCGAAAACTAGATGATTCATGTAGTGTAGTGTGGCTTTTTGGACTGTTGAGTAAGAGAAAAATGTGAGACACTCCCTGTACGGGGAAATGAGGCATTTGATTGAGGTCAGGGTTACCTATTATGTTCAAATAATTGACTGCTGAAACAAACTGATCTCTTATACAGGTTATTTTATAAAGATTTGTGAGAATACTCGTGGAAAATGGTTATATTTGTACCGTGGTGAGTCAGTGATTTCTGCTCTAAAGTATTTTCCACATAAATCTCCCAGTGGGACCTTCTTTTACCTTCTTTTCTTTTACTTTCACTTAAATCAAAACAATAATGAAGCAAGAGTAACTGTCTTTGCAGCAATTAGGAGGTTCTGATTGGAGGTCTTCCAACAATGTGGCAATTAAAGGGCTTGTTTTTTGTGGGAAACCAGCCATAACATGCCAATGTTTGTCTTGGCTACACACTGTGCCATGTGCCGCTCTGGTTTGCTTTCTTTTTTCTTTGTCTTATGGAAGATTATTTGAAATTTTACAGGATGGCATCAAACTGCCACTGATATGAGACTAGATATCGTCTTAGATTTTGCATATCGTAATATGACATAAGTGTTGTTTTATCCTGGTTTAACAGGCTGCATTACAGTCAAGTGAGGTAGTTTTCTTCAATTGTCAACCCTACAGTATCGTCGCAATATCGATATCGGGGTATTTGATCAAATATATCGAGATATTTGTTTTTCTTCATTTCGCCCAGCCCTAGTAGTGCAGACTTAGACTAGTTGAAGTGACCCCATTTACTCAAAGCCTCATTCTTCTCTATAACTCACTTATATACTTTAACTACTGATTATCGGGTATTTCACTCACACTTAATTCATGAATTACTCTGTACTTTGTTGGGTACCGACTGAATTACGTCGTTTCTAGTCGTTACCCAGAACATTTTGAATTTGGTAGATGTGATTTCTAGGGCTGCACGATTATGGCCAAAATGATAATCACGATTATTTTGATCAATATTGAGATCACGATTAATTATCACGATTATTTGTTGATTTTAGCCAAAACTAATTTTATTGTCACATAATTATATAATTATAACTGCTTTTACATCCATATTGTGCTACATTCCTACTAATACATCCATATTGTGCTACATTCCTCCTTTATTGAAGGATACTGTGAAGGAGTATGCCATTTCAGCTGTTGTGCGACCGCTTTCCACACATGCATGTTTGCCGTGAAAGATACAGGCAACGCAATTTTCTGTTCACGTTAACGGCGCATGTGGTGCCTGGTATCTACCTGACGAAATAGCTACACGGATTTCTGTGGCTCATTACGCTGCCACTTACATGTCTGCGTTGCGCTCTGATGCTCCGAAACCCAAGTTAGAGGCAACATAAACATCGCTGAATGTCACGCTAGTAAACACTAATAACACGTTACACTGCAGGTAACGTTAGCCTACCGTTAGCCACAGTAGCTGACTGCTAAACAGTGTAGTGTGTCTGTATTTCACTGTAGGATTCCAACAGCGGGACGTCCAACAGTCTGCTGCTAAAGCTATGAGCTAAAAGACGCAAACTAGCACTGGTCACTGCTGTTGTCTGAAAAACAACACAGACGGGACAAAATGTTGCGTTTACTGGTAAACTGGTAAACATTGTGACCGGCTTATGATGACCGACTGCTACCTGTTGTGGAATTTTCCTCACGTTACTCTGTCCTCTGTGTCTGTCTACATCTAGAAACTAAGCTGCGCGGTGCAGGCAGGGAACAGCTCTGATTGGCTCATGGAGACATGTGATCAGACAGTGGTTTATGGAGCGCTAGATTGGCTTTGCAAAAACTGTTCTATGAAGGGAATGACGCATTTTAAATATCGCTCGATCACGCAAATTTGATCGTGGGAAGCCAAAATCGTGATCGTGATTAAAATTCGATTAATTGTGCAGCCCTAGTGATTTCCTGTATTCTGGTGCATTTTTGGGATGGTCAGCTGGAGAAGGGCAATACCTAAATTTGTTCAGATTCATAGCTTTTTGCTTTTTGACTTATTAAGGTAGTGACTTCACGCAACTACTTGGGCTTCAGGGCCAAACAACACGTTCAATCCCACAGGAATTTATGTTCGATTAAAATATTACATCTATTTATCCTGATAGGGATGCATATTTAGATTGTTTTTTTCCTGACCAATAGCCCGTCCGTGTTTACCGCTAACAATCAGCCAACTAAGTCCAAATCCATCCATCTGGGAGAGTTAGCAGCCACAATGTTGCGTACATTGTTGTTGACACATGCAGCAACTTTCCCAGTCCCCAAGTCTCCACCACATTAATTAGTTTAGATGCATGGTTGTCAGCTGTGGGTCTGCCTGACATACTCTGGGTTAGTAGGAAGAAGGGCTGGGCGATGTGGCCTCAAAAAAAATCCCAGATTTATTCACAAAAAATCTGATTCATGATTAAAATAGATTTTTTTTTCCCTCCCTTCTTAAAATCAATCTGATGACAAATAAATGACAAGATCACACACACACACACACACACACACACACGGGGCATGTATACCACTAGTGCAGTGCCCGTTGAAAATGTGTCTGTTTGGAACGGGCGATTGCTTGGCCTGCGGTATTGCTGCTAGTAGAATTCTTCAAAACCAAATTGTACCCCAAAATTACTTAAAGAAGGACCCCAAACCACTTAATGTGCAACTCCACTGACAGTGTAGGCTACGTCTACATCAGAGGAAGAGATTGTACTACTATATTTACCTGACAGAGAGCGCTGTAGATTCAGAATGTAGGGGGGGGGGGGCGCCGCCGCCGCCGCCGCCCTCCTTGAAAGAATGATATTATGCTATATATTCAACAAATCATATAATTATGTTAAATATCCAACAACAACTAAACGGATGCGTGAGATAAAGCTGTTTTCACACATACATAATTCACTTATCATTCCTTGCTAAAAGTTAATTTGTTAATTCTGAGTAACGTACATTAACATGCCATGGTCTCATGAGTGTAGCATAGCTACCTGTAGCAAGGTCCTTTGTAGTAACAAATATAGTAGTAAAAAAATAAAAAAATAAAGAATTGAAGAGGCGCTCCGTGCTACAGAGCAGCGATTGCTAGTTGTTTAAGCCGCTACAGACCTCGGTCACAGTTCGGTCGTATCAGCTAGTTACTACGAAGATGTTTGCTGTATATGACAAAAAGATTTTGTATCCTAATAAACACGTCACATCACTTAGAGCAGCTTTAATGGCGAGCTGAAAGCGGTCGTGGTGCAGTTGCACTTCATCTGGGCCATGCAGGCACACCTGTGTTCTCTATGCCCTAATGACTGACTGGCAGGCTGGTTTAAGTAAATGGGGTAAATAGGTTTGGAATTATTTTTACACCTGAAATCTTGTTTTTATTACAGAGGGAAAGGATAAAAAAAAAAGGTACCGTTGGGTACTGTTGGGAACCAAATTTCAGATACCAGTATCTGTACCGGTACCGGAATAAATGTGAACAGTACCCAACCCCAGTCATAGCAAGAAGAGCACAGGTGTAAATGACAACAATAACTATGATAGCTCCTCACACTTTAAACATCAGCTCTCTGCTATAATAGAGCTTGTATGTCTCCTTATTTGTTTCTGGATTTAACCATTTGTACAAGGAGGAGATGGAAGAACAAAGAGGAGAAGAAAGAAAACACGAGCACCAGTCAAACATGGATGGTTTCCCAAAGGTGGATAATGTTAGCCTGGGTAAACCCTGACGAACTTCCGGCAAATTTGAGATTTGCTCTGCAAGTCAGTCTGGCCAAGAGCCCATTCAAACCCATTTCCAATGTCCCCAAAATCGAGGCACCAATCGCAACCGCTGAGGCGGGCTTTACACCAATCACAACCGTTGAGGCGGGCTTTACGCGACGACAAGCAGCTTTTTGTTTACATTCAACATGACGGCTACCGAAGCCGTGCTTCACGTGCTCGGCCATGACCGGCGACCGGCAGGTCAGTCTGACATATGCCGATTTCATGCCGGTCAATACTACAATTAACTTTCAACATAAGTTATAAGAGTTACAGTTCTCAAGGACGCACGGACGCGACAGCACGGTCTCTTTTTCCTTTCTCTAAACAGTAACACTTTACTTGACAGTACCGACATAACCATGACATGACACTGTCATAACTATGACATGACACTGTCATGAATGTGTCATAAACCTTATAAACAAGTCATAAACGTTTATGACTTCTGTCATTAAGTGTCATTCGGTTTTTGTCATGACAAGTTGACATTGTTTGGCTTGTCTTGATTATGACAACTTGACATTAATCAAAGTGATATTACCAGAAGTTGTCTTGGTCATGACAAGTTGATATTAAATTAGTTTGGGATGTCTTTGTAATGACAACTTGACATTAACCAGGATGACATTACCAGAGGATGTCTTTGTCATGACAACTTAACATAAACAGAAATTCACCTCTTTTTGTATTCATGACATTTTGACCTAATGATTATTATAATTAGATCTGCAAGATTAGAGACCAATTCTAGCACTTTTTCAGATAGATGTCTGACAGGAAATTTCACAAAACTGGGTGTCATGACACTGTTATGACAGTGTAACTAATACATATTTTGACCTCAAGTAAAGTGGTACCAATTGTATTTGTCATTAAGATATCATAGATAAGACTTCCTGTCATGACAACATTATGACAGTGTAACTAATACATATTTTGACCTCAAGTAAAGTGGTACCAATTGTATTTGTCATTAAGATATCATGGATAAGACTTGCTGTCATGACAACATTATGACAGTGTAACGAAAACATTCTTTGACCTCAAGTAAAGTGGTAACATTTTTATTTGTCATTAAGATATCATAGATAAGACTTGCTGTCATTACCACATTATGACAGTGTTAACGAATACATTCTTTGACCTCAAGTAAAGTGTTAGCAGCAGCCTCCTACATTCTGATGCAGGCGCCAAAAGGGATGTGAGGAGACGTAAATCTGATTGGTCAGCTCACAGACCCAAGTTCACCCATTGGCTTATTTACAAGTGTTTTTCAAGCTTTCAGGTAAATAGGAGGATGCTGCCGTTATTCACTCAGTAAGATAAACAAGAACGCCAGTTAGTGAAATAAATCAATTCTACATACTAAATACTATCTAATACCGCTATATATATATATATATATATATATATATATATATATATATATATATATATATATATATATAAAAGAGAGCTGTGCCTGAATCAACTATCGTCACGGAGTTATAGGCAGCAAAATGGTGAGTCACTCCTTAACACTAGAGTTTGCTAGCATCCATGCTAATCGGTGCTAATAGCATTAAGCTAACGGGTTAGCTAAGGTGCTGTATTCATATGCTAATAGGGTAATTAGCCACAAAAGGCTAGCAGACTAGCTACTGCATATTGCCTGTGAAAAGGCTAATGATTCTACCTATTGGTTATGGAAAGTAATGTTGCTTTTCAACACTATTGCTAGCTGTGGGTATTTTGTTGAATGAATGTTAGTACACATTGTGAGTTTAACTGTTTAACTGGAGTTTATGGTGAAGTAGCTAACTTAAAGAGGCTAATTTTTAGTCCATTCTTTCTACAGTTACCGGTGCAGGGAGGGATAAATAAGCACGCAAGTCTTAATGCCTCTAGATTACAACACTGTAGTTTAAGTTATGGGAAAATAATGCAATTTATGCAATTATATTTAGGATAGTGTTAATGTTACTAAGGTTCAATACAACTTGAATTAGAAAGGCATTGTTTGTATAAAGGTTGCCTATTAATATAAATGTGCTTTTGGTACATGAAAGGGATTTATATACGTTTGATACCTAAGAGAAGAAATTTAAGAACGGTTGTACAAACTGAATAGAGGTTTAGATTTCAATAGGGGTTAACTGAAATATGACCTCATTTTATTTTCATTGTAGCCTAAGCAATTGATTTTATTACTGAATAGTAATTGAGAGAATTTTTTTGGCCTTATCTACAAGTGGAGGAGGTGAAAAGGCTACGCAGGGGAGGCCCAGTCCACAGAGGGATATTGAATCACATCGATTCTTCACATCCCAGAGACTTCCAGGGTTTAGAGATTCCCAGTTCAGTGGGCTGGGTGGCGAGCTACAGGATCGAGACTGAACGTAGACGGATTTCCCTTGATTCATTCTTCATGGTGGAAGGAGAAACGGAAACCAAACTCATATGGGCCCCAATGTTGAACATCTCTGAACTCTTGTCATCAAAGAACAATTGAGCTCATAGAACTGAAAAGGGTTTCTTTTGTGTGCACAATTTATTTTTTCAGTAGGTTTATCTGTATGTATGCCATATTTCTATTTATATTAATACCACTTTACTTGAGGTCAAAGAATGTATTTGTTACTGTCATAATGTGGTAATGACAGCAAGTCTTATCTATGATATCTTAATGACAAATCAAAATGGTACCACTTTACTTGAGGTCAAAGAATGTATTTGTTACACTGTCATAATGTGGTAATGACAGCAAGTCTTATACATGATATCTTAATGACAAATACAATTGGTACCACTTTACTTGAGGTCAAATAATGTATTCGTTATACTGTCATAATGTTGTCATGACAGCAAGTCTTATCTATGATATCTTAATGACAAATAAAAAAGTTACCACTTTACTTTGAGGTCAAAATATGTATTAGTTACACTGTCATAATGTTGTCATGACAACAAGTCCTATCAATGATATCTTAATGACAAATACAACTGGTACCACTACTTGAGGTCAAAATATATATAACCGTGTCATGACACCCAGTTTTGTGAAATTTCCTGTCAGACATCTATCTGAAAAAGTGCTAGAATTGGTCTCTAATCTTGCAGATCTAATTATAATTATCATTAGGTAAAAATGTCATGAATACAAAAAGAGGTGAATTTCTGTTTATGTTAAGTTGTCATGACAAAGACATCCTCTGGTAATGTCATCCTGGTTAATATTAAGTTGTCATTACAAAGACATCCCAAACTAAATTAATGTCAACTTGTCATGACCAAGACAACTTCTGGTAATGATACTTTGATTAATGTCAAAGTGTCATAATCAAGACAAATTTAATGTCAAGTTGTCATGACCAAGACAAATTATGGTAATATCACTTTGATTAATGTCAAGTTGTCATAATCAAGACAAGCCAAACAATGTCAACTTGTCATGACAAAAACCGAATGACACTTAATGACAGAAGTCATAAACGTTTATGACTTGTTTATAAGGTTTATGACACATTCATGACAGTGTCATGAGTAGTATAAAGATGGCGGTTTTGCGCGTGCATGTGTGACGTCATCTCACACGCACACGCAAACCTGCCATGCCAACTGATGATATGAGCGTGCGTGATGACGGCGCGGCCGCACGTCGTTACTCGCGATCGCCATCTAGTGGCTGAATATGTTAGTGCATCTAATCGTCGAAGCTGCGCGCATCTTGCTGATGGCAATGACGTCGCGGGTAACGTCGGCACCCGCGAAGCGCCATCTAGTGGCCGAATATGGTAGTGCATCTAGCGGATGTGATGACTTCGGTTGTGCGCGTTCGCCCCCCTCCAACGAGGGTCTTGTGGCCTTGAGCTGAGGCGGCCTCTCACACCCGCTTCGATATGAGGTCACTCTGTCGTACTACCGGGGGGCTGCACACATTTTTAGCTTTTCTGCTAGCGCGGCTAGCTTACCACGCACGTTTTTCCACAATCAATACCGGTGAGTTTTTTGTGAAAAAAAAAAAAGAGGATCCTTTTTCAGCAGTGCACTTCGTTTAAAAACCCTTGTTTCATGCTAGCTGTCTCTTTTGATGCTTTTTTCTAGCTAGTCTGGTAGCTAGCTAGCATAGCTACCACGTTTTCCTCATCAAAAAAAACCCTCTGGAGTTTCACTTTTTAATTCTTCTTGGTGAAAGCAACGCAGGTGTTTCGTTTTTTCAGCAATACCTACTAGTGGTAAGTAAATTTAAAAGCACCTCTTGTGTTTAAGGATGTTCAAAGATATTTAATTCATTCAGTCATTCATGAATTAGCTAAAACTTTTGACCGTGTGTTCGTAATGCGGGCGTGGTTGTACCATATGACGATAGTAAAAAACACGTGTTAGCCCAGTGGTTAGCTTGTAAATGTGAGGTCTATTGTTGGGGGTGTTAAATCGTCATAAAGGGGGTGGTTTGTGGTGTTTAAAAACCCCTTGTTTTCAAGGCTGACTGCTCACTTTTTACCTGCAGTTTTTAGCTAAGGTGCTAGCTAAAAATTTTCCCTCGTTTTCTCAGGCTTCCTCAACAAATACCTCTGAAGAAAAGAGGATTCGTTTCTACAGAAATGGCTGCGTTTGGTGAGTAAATTTAAAAAAAAAAGCTTATTGTAAGGTGTTTAATTCATTCAGTCATTTGTGACTTAAAAAGTTTTTTTTTTTTGTTGTATAATGCAGTTTGCGTCATTAGGTGATTTTACAAAGAGCTGGGACAATGTGGCTGTGTTAGTTGATGAAACACTTATACCACAAGGTAAAAACCTATAAATATATTATACACTACAGCATTAATTGATTTAGTACTGTGTTTTCATTAATTTTTTGTTTTTGTTTTTTAAAAAGAGCTGTGTAGCCCGATCCTACAGACCCCAACACACCAGAACATAAAACAAAAGGTCCTTCTAATAAGGAATAAGAACGTTGGAAACAGGTATTTATGGGGCTATTTATCTCTTTCAGGCTGTAATATTTATTACTATTTAATTTATCACCGTGTTTCTAGTCCTCTAATATATATATATATTCTGTGTCTAGACAATCCGTTCCTGAACAAAGGATCCGTAAGGGTGATGGCTACTCGATAGCACATAGGGCTGAAATCAACCATGATAAAAGGCCGTGTGCTTCTCTAAACCTCTCTGTGAAAGCTGCTACCCCTAAAAACGTTCACCATCGTAAGCATAAGAAGCAATTTATTGAGGTGAGTTGAAAAGAAAAACGGTAAAATGCTGTGTTGTATAAAAAAAAATAATCTAATGCATCTAATCTAATGCTTATTACAGCCTGAGCCATACCAGAAAGGCTTCCGCCCAAAAAAACGCACTTCTGTTTCCTTTGTCGGTTTCATCTTACCCCGGCACTGTATCTTATGATCCTAACACAGTTGCAGAGGTGAGAAACCTTTTTTATCTAGCGCAGAATATATTTACATGTGTTATAAAAGCTTTTTAAATAAAATGTATATGTTGTTAAAAAAGCCCTTTCCTTTGTTTTAGCAACTAAAGGCTACGGAAGACTTAGTTTCATTGTATTTGACGCCTGAGGACGATTTCACACAGCCACCCCGGGAGCAGAAACGGATGTCTACACAAGCCTAAGAAGGGATCTAAGAAGAGATCTATTGAGGTGAATTGAAAAGAAAAACATGAAAATAGAGTGTTGTATTTAAAAAAAAAAAAAAAAAAAAAAAAAATTTCTAATCTAATGCTTATTACAGCCTGAGCCATACCAGAAAGGCTTCCCGCCCAAAAGACGCAACCATTCCTTTGTTCCGGTCTCATCTTACCCGGCCACTGTATCTTATGATCCTAACACAGTTGCAGAGGTGAGAAACCCTTTTGTATCTAGCAGAATATATTTACATAGTGTTATAAAAGCTTTTTAAATAAAATGTATATATTGTTAAAAAGGCATTTCTTTTGTTTTAGCAAGTAACGACGACCGAAGACTTAGAGTCCTTGCATTTGTTGTCGTCTAAGTGTGATTTCACACATAGTACACCAAAGCCCTGCCACCCACCGAGTGACTCCATTGAGAGGGGACAAAAAGGCACACCCCCTTTACAAAAGACATCTGATGAGGTGTGTGGGTGTGTGTGTGTGTTGTGTGTGCGTGTGTGTGTGTGTGTGTGTGTGTGTGTGTGTGTGTGTGTGTGCGCGTGTCTTTATTTAACCAGAAAAATATGTTGTTATACCTCTAGACAATCCATGCCGTAGAAGCCGGAGAAGGGTCTGAAGACACAGGACTAACAGCGGCAGCTCCTACACCCCCTCAACCAAATCGGCTAGCTACAGCAGAAGGGTCTGAAGACGCCGGAATAGCAGAGACACCACTTACAGCCCATCAATCGAGTCAGGCATCTTTGCAGGTGTTCCCTGAATATAATGTAGGTGCATACCTCTTTAACTGTATCTATAGCACAGAGGAAGGATCCGACCATGTCAGCTGTATACCACACACCTCTGTCATAACGGTGTCAGATAAAAAGTGTAACAGGGGGAATACATCAGTAACCAATCCTGTAAATGTATTAGAGGTTAACGTTCCATTCCTTGATAAGCAAGCAGTGCCTAATTATAATACTTACAACCAGTTTGAACACTGTGGGGCACTAGGAGGTCCTGAGCAGGTGACATTGCTTCAGGGTGAAGAGCTTTTTGAGTATTGTGTCAACACTACACCTCAACAACCTGCGTCAGATGGCAATTATAAACAAATACAATCAGAATTAGCCGAATTACGAAAAAAACGCGATGCTCTTATGAATAAATTAGATGTCTTGCAAACAGCTAACACACAATTGACTGGTTTGGTCACAGACTTCGGAACAACGCTGGCCAGCCAGGTCAGAGCTAACACGCATTTGGTTGATTTGGTCACAGGTTTTGGCACCACGCTGGCCAATCAGGTCAGCTCTCTCAATACGCTGATTGTACCTATGATAGTATGCCTTAAAAAGACTATGAATATGCCCCCACAGTAAAAAAAACAGGCTATAGTCTGTGTACAATATAAAAAAAATTTAAAAAAAATTAAAAAGAAAATGCCACCGCCACCCAAAAAAACAAAAAAATCTGAACCCTTAGGTGTGTGTGACGATAGTAGTGACGAGGAACTAGAATGGCCATGCGAGGACGATTACACAAGAGCAGTAAGCAATCCTCAGGATTTTGCACGCGTTTGTGTGCTATACATGCCAAAATATTCAAGCCTGGGCCCAATCTATGCCTAGTGCTAGCGCAGTGAAAGCACCAGTGAGAAAACACAAAGTAATTTTTTTTTTTGTGTTTCAACCACAGCCGCTCACCAACCACAAAAAAAACCCCCCCAACAGATCAGAGTAATATAAGAGACCTGCATGTTTTCCTCGAGTGTTCAGCCGTCAAAACGATCCTGTACAGATGAACAGACCGGTCCCCAACCGTCCACAAGCGTTATAGTACCCCTCCATCACCCACAGAAAATCCTCAGGGTGGTGTGCAGTGTGGTGCGGGGCGCTTTAAGGTAACATCCGAAATAGCATCCAGACAGATACCCCTTTTAATGCTGCTGAATTTCGGCCAAGATGTCGACTCCGCGAAATATTGATTTGACTGATATCGGTAGTGTTCCTGAAAGGGTGTATAGCACCTTAACAGATTTAATAGCGAGGGCTTTGGGGAATGCAACACAGGACGCGTGTTTTAAATGTTGAGTTAAGGGGCCAGCGCGAGATGTGTCCCTATCCAAACAATGTTGAACTCAGGCGATGGCTATAACACAGACACATTTCTGGAGCAAGTCGCATACCAATGCAGAGTAACGATAATTCACTGACCGGTGACTCTTTAGAATTAATTGTGACAATAGCGCCGCAATATGTCGGAGGGGGTGTCGGAGACGTCGAAAACTAGGAAGGCATATGGTTACGATCAAATATTGTCAGAAAAAGGTAATGCTTTGTATAACCCCAAGAATAACGCTGGTAACGACAATCTCTGCTTTTTTCTCGCCTGGCACATTATGTAAATAGCAGATGGTCGCATGATGAGAAGATGAATTATGCTAAGCATCTGCATAGTGATTTGGGTTTTGACTACACACATAAGGTTTCGTTCTCTGATGTTGACAGATTTCAGAAACATTTGAAAATGAAAATTGTGATATTCCATCATGTAGCCGGATGTAAAAAACCACGATCTTCAAAACGCACGACCAACCAGATGTGAAAACAGCAGGGTTGTATTTGTACATGACGAACATTATTATCTCATCGTAAATAAAACGGCTTTTTTTGGGGGCGTCGGACGCGTTCGTGCGGGTGTTACAAGACCTACCAGAACCCTCTGGGGCACCTTTGTAGTTGGCTTTGTAATGTGTGTTACACTGATTGTATACCGGACAAGACCATTAAATGCACAGGCTGTAAACGCATATGCAAATCGCAACAGTGTTTTGAAAACCATAAAAACCCGACGTGGAAACACGGGCTTATACCCTGCAATAAAATCAAATATTGCGAAGTCCTGTCAGCGCAACATATCGTGGTGCGAAAAAAATCCACACAGCTGTAAAAAACCTAAATGCCTACATTGTAGAGAGCCTTTAGGGGCTACTACGCACTCTTGCTATATACAACCCGTCGAACGCAAAGAAAGTAGTGATAAGTATATCTTTTACGATATCGAAAGCCATATTGTGGAATTAATAGCACCAGTACATGCAGATTTGTTTTTTCAAGAAAAACTATTGCTAAATGGTGTTGACATGTCTTTGAAATTCATCCGTTCAAAAGACGACTTTGTACTAATGACCCCTGGGAATGTCCAATTCGCTGTGAAAATAATGTCTGCTAGTCTATTTGTCAAGAAAATAACAGTTGCACCAACTGTAAGACTAGCTCATAGTCGTGCCTTACAGCATACTAATGCAAAATATGCTATTGACAGAGTATCTCTAAAAACCTTCTCAATACCTACAGGCACACGTGTTTGCAACCAAGAAAACCTGTTCATAGGACAGATTCCTAAATTTGTAGTCATAGCTTTCGTAGATAATGAAGCATACACAGGATCGTATGCCCGTAACCCCTTTAATTTTGGAAACTATAATACAGAATTTATTAGCCTTTATGCAGATGGACAGCCTCACCCAGCCCGTCCTTTTCAGCCCTTTTTTCAAAGAGGACAATATGTACGGGAATATTATCAACTGATTGAATCAACAGGACGCCATTTAAAAGACCGGTCACTAGCCATAACACGATCTGATTTTGGGTCTGGTTATACGCTATTTTGTTTTAATTTGGAACCCGACGGTGGGGGGTCAGGAAACGTTTCACTGATTAAGAACGGCAACGTTCGCTTGGAAGTGCGGTTCAGAAACCCCCTTCGGGGACTGTGACATCTATCTGCTATTCCGTTTTTGATTCTGTAATCGAAATATCTAACAGAAGGCAAGTCCTATTGGATCATTACTAAAGATGAATACGATAGAACTCACTAGCGTACTCAGAAAAAGAATGAATAGAGACACAAATTTCTTAGGAGTAATGCCATGTGATCATCTCCCAAAAACCGTAGTTTGTAAATTACCCGCTATGTTAGTTGTAAATACACAACCCAGTAATATGCCCGGTGAACACTGGCTAGGTATTTACATTACAGAGAACAAGCATGGTTTGTTCTTTGATAGCTTTGGACATCCACCTACCTTTTTTCCTCAGGAAATTAGCAATTTCCTCTTAAAAAACAGTGTGGAGATGTGCCATTCAGCAAAACAAGTTCAAAATAATTATTCTACAACATGTGGACAGCACTGTGTTTTCTTTTTATGTCACATTCAGAAAAAGATTCCTTATACAAAAGTATTGAGCATGTATGGGGCCAATCTTGTATGCAACGATACAATGGTTAGTCATTTTGTTAGCAGAATACATCCAGATGTGTGTCATGATCAGAAATTTAAATGTGTACAATGTTCATGCGCCACCTATAGGTAAAAAAAATTGTGTAAAAATGGTGTAATGATGTTTTTTTTTTTTCAAAAAAATAAAGAATGTGGAATATACATGTCTTACGATGTCTCAATTTTTGCATTCCTTTTTTATTTTTTAAAACAAATTATACAGGAAAAATGCATTCAATAGATAAAATTAATGTAAAACATTCATTTAATGTCACAGGTTTACATACAACACAGCATTTTCATATGCCTGAAGAAATTACCCACTCAATGGAAAAAAAAAATTTAATAAAAAAATATAAAATGTATGTCACAAGTTAACATACAACACAGCATTTTCACATAGTTGAATAAAGAAAAAAACACCTGAATAGAAAAAATAATAATAAAAACAGATTTAAAAATAAAAATAAATTTATGTAAAACATTCATTTAATGTCACCAGTTTACATACAACACTGACTTTTCGCATAGTTGAATAAAGAAAACACACCTCAATAGAAAACACATCTCAATAGAAAAATAATAATAAAAATAGGTTTAAAAAGTAAAATATAAAAATTAGTGTAATAATAAAAAATAATAAAAATAGGTTTAAAAAAGTAGAATATAAAAAATTAGTGTAATAATAGAAAAGATTAAAAACTAGCCCAACGAGTCTTAGTAATGGATGGTGTAATACTAAAGGTTCTAGGAGTACTAGTTGCGCGTAAATCAGATGCCGTTTGTGTATTAAATACAGGGGCCATTCTTAATGCTCTAGGAGTGCGCGGGGATCGTAAAGCCATCATAGGCGTTTGTGTATTACTTCCAGATGATGTATCTGTTTTAAAAGCCTCAATAGAACGGCGTACCCTTGTGTTTGGGATTACGGATATTGGCACATTTAAACTAGCTAACGTTTTTAAAAATATGTTCCACCCTTTTGGTCTAGAGCGGTCTGCAACATTATTATGGGCTGTGACACTTTTCAGCAGATCATACAGATGACTACCTGGCACATTCTTATTTCCAACAACTATTTCCCCTTGATCTGTCCAAGATATCTGGTCATTGTGTCGGGATAATGAAGCCAATATGTATTCCGCATTTCTTTTGTTTCTTATAGGCATATGTTTCAACACTTCTGTTTTTAACATATTTTCTTCTTCATCTTTTGAATCCTTTGAATCAACTTCAGGCATTGATAATGTAATCACACGTTTCTCGCGTTCACCCTGTTTTATCATGACCAGGTACCTCTGTAGAATACTTGAATATCTTTTTAGCTTTTTCATATACATCAATGTCCTGCTGTTTCAATATATCAATCATGGCTCGGTCCAATTCACTTTGTACAGACTGTCGCAGAGATACATTTGAGGAGTCCGATGTTTGAGGATTCTGTAATGCTGCTAATTGATTTTGTGGAACCAAAAACATTTTCTGAGTGTGTTCTATCTCAACTCCTGTTGATAAGACTTGCTATGAATGGGATAGCGCAGCCCCAGTAGAGGCAGTAGAAACCCTCCTGTTTGATTGATTGTCTTTTTTTTTTTAAATGTTTAACTTTTTATCAGCTATCAGTCTAATAACTTTCTTCTTTTTCTTTAACAGCTTGTACTGAATATTAGACAACGGTATGTGACCTTGTAAGACATTCAAAGATATTTCACAAAGGGCATTAATAAAGTCTGGACTAAGCGTTGCTCACAATGACACCTCGCTCTCGGGGTGATGCCTTATGTAGCATGTCTAACAATGTAAAATTCCTCTCCATTCGGTTTGACATTATTACACCTTTTTTCTAGGAACGTATACAACCTGCTGTGGGGATATCAGAGCGGTTCTGAGTCTTAAAATATCGGGGGTTGTGGTTTTATAATCTATCAATAGATAGCCAAAGGTGTAACTAGTTGCATCGTTAAAAGCCTCTAAAAAATATTTACTATTACCGGGGAACATTTGGCGTGCCAGTAAGCTTATCTGATGTTGATCTCTAGCATTTTTGAAAATAATCATATAGTTTGTATTCAAACTGATTGTACGACTAGCTTTACCTTGAATAAACAGATTCTGCACTAGATATATACAACTAAGACGTCTATGATGGACATACTGTGTGAAAACTTTTTGAACTTCCAAATTATCACTGGCTTGATTCATTAAATCGTCTATAATGAGCAAATTATTCTTAGTAGTAGGCAAGAGTGTTTCGTCGCAGAACGATTCCGGGAGACCTTGTACAAAGTTTATATTCAACGTTTTAAGTAATTGATCGTATATTGGTTGCCAGCATGAATAGATGTATACAATGTTATCGATTTTTTGTGAAATAACGCACGACATGTTTTCAATAATGTCTTTGACAAAGTATGTTTTTCCACAATTAGAGGGACCACTGATAACAAGGCTGAAAGGGTGTTGAAGCCTACCATCAAATCCTGAAACATCCCTAGTAGCCATAAGGTACAGTTGTATAGTCTTGGAGCACGTCCGTTTATTTGCGCGTAAACGACTTGTACTTTCCTGGTGAGTGTGTCGTTTTTGAGATGGAACTTTTTTTGTCGCGTGTTATTGTGAAGGCAGTTGTGGTCAGATGGTTAGGAGGCTGCGGCTGCTTGGTCACAAAGGATTGAACAAGCCCAATTAACGATTCATGTGTAACCACTTTGGCATTTGTGGCATTGAGGGTTACACCCTTGCATTTAACCTGTGTATTTCCTTGAGCGGTCCTATAAGCATAGCATTTAGGACCCCCGGAAACAAACTCAGTTATATAATCTTCGGTAGGAGCCCCACAGACTTGGGCGCTATTTAGTTCATCCGTTAAATCGCCAAGGTAAGGACCTAGAGGTGGGATCCACTCGCCGTCTCTGCTTGTGAACAGAATGCTGTCAGTGTCAACATATAAAATACGTTCCTGCAGTTTATCCAACAAATCATATAGCTCCATGCGAGCATAGGCTGTGGTCATGGCCCCTATAAAAACATTCACATCTTTTACTCTGGATGCGACCCCCTCTGTGTATCGCCATTGGACAATCGCTACTTCTGGTGAGATGAATGAGAACTGGCGAACATCAAAAGTGTCGCTGAACATGAGCTGTGTGAAGCGGGATGGTTCGGTTATGAGCTCAGCAGTAGTCATGTTGCTACGCATGGCAAATTTGCCCCAAAGACTATTCAGAAGCAATTTATTTGTATGCCTGACAGCTTTGTTAAAAACATATCTTGGTCGGATCAAGACCGAATGCCTTCGGTGCATAATAGTCATCTATGTACTTTTGTTTTCGTCTTCCGTTTTGATATGCCCAGGGTATCCTGAAGCTTCTTGCTTACGTTTAAGAAATGTTTTAACATAGGCTTTAAAAAGCTGATCAGTTTTTTCTGGGAAATGCCAAACTTCAGCAATGGAAACAATCTTATACCCTTTCTCTATGGCTTTCTGTAATTCAAACGTCCACCCAAACGCCAGACAACAACCTCTCTTGATCGCGATGTGTGCATGGTGTTGTTTGATTCATCTCAACGGCACACGCCGCATATAGGGAACATCAGTTTACCGTTACAGTGGTAGGGCAACACAGGGTGATACAGGCCTCTGTACGGTGCTACTGTACATTTCACAATGCCAAAGTATTTGTTTATGTCATCAAAATCCTTGTGTATTATTTGGGGGTGTCCTATTGGATAATCTCTTTTAGACTGAACAGTTGGGTACAAACTTGTGAAATCATAGTATCTGATCTTTTCATCATTTTCTACCTTGTGGTACAGTTTCATTGCATTTGTGCGGCCTCCAAAGAGGGATTCTCCAGGGATTGAGACGCCCTCGGCTTTTCATATGTTAACATGAACTCCTTAACGTCTGGGTCATTGTCCACAGCCTGTCTCCAATCACATTCCCACATCACCACAACTTTCAGCTGATGCTTATTTTTTAGAGCAGACACTCTGTTATGGAACCCGATAGCACGTTCACCCTGTGTTTTTTTTTTTTTGGTGAGAGGGATTGATTTCACCTGACGATAGCACTTATCACAGCCGTGAAAGAAGCAGCCATTAAATTCATAACACGTTGTGTGTCTTCACAATAGCCATCTACAAAGAACTGACCAAATGACTTTTCACCTCTGTTCAGAGCGTGCGGCATGTCAAGGCCCTCTCTGTCTGAAACATACTCAAGCCACTGTATTGAAACATCAGAACATGTCTTGTTTTGCCTAAGGTAGGCCCCTTCGTATGTCAGAGCAACAGAATCTTTGGGGAGGAACAACGTTTTAAATACACCCATACATGAGGAGGCCAATGTAGCGTATGCAAACGGGTCTAGGCCTGTGCACTCGTGGAAGGCCTCTCTGTATATTTTGCATGCTTTAATCAAAACCGTTACATCGTTAACACAATAGCTGAGCAGCTCTTTTCGAAAGTCAAAAGGTGTGTCGCGGACCGTAACGTACCACTCCATGAACGTTTTCTTAGAGGCGTCACTCATAGCATCATAACCATATAGAGCTGGTGCAGGATACCGGACCAATATAATTCTCATTCTCTGCTTGTTAAATTCGTTGTGGGAAGAAGCCTTTGAGAAGATCGGAGAACCCCATGGCTGCCGGTGTTTTAGATAGAGCCATAGGGATAAAACTGAACGAATCGATCCAACGTTGATTGAAAGTGACGAATCGATCAGAAGCACCCTAGAACCGCGCGATAGTAATAGTTGGACAAAGTTTCTGACTCACCAGATACTCTAAAACTATATAACTGTCAAAACCTGATGCATTGTGTGCTATAAAAGTATAGCCTCTGTATTTCTCCTGTCTGTAATCTTAATGAATGATGCGACACAGTTTGTTGTTTAGAAGCAGTTTTTTGACCGTCCATATCCATAACGCATACAAAATTAGCTTCATGGCGCCCACATTGATAACGTGTTTCGAAATCGTAAAAGATATACTTATCACTACTTTCTTTGCGTTCGACGGGTTGTATATAGCAAGAGTGCGTAGTAGCCCCTAAAGGCTCTCTACAATGTAGGCATTTAGGTTTTTTACAGCTGTGTGGATTTTTCGACACACGATATGTTGCGTGACAGGACTCGCAATATTTGATTTTATTGCAGGGTATAAGCCCGTGTTTCACGCCGGGTTTTTATGGTTTTCAAAACACTGTTGCGATTTGCATATGCGCTTACAGCCTGTGCATTTAATGGTATTGTCAGGTATACAATCAGTGTAACACACATTACAAAGCCAACTACAAAGGTGCCCCAGAGGGTTCTGGTAGGTTTGTAACACCCATCGCAAACGCACGTACGGCCCCAAAAAGCCGTTTTATTTACATGCGAGATAATAATGCGGTTCATGCAAATACAACCATGCTGTTTCACATCTGGTTGGTCGTGGCGTTTTGAAGATCGTTGGTTTTTACATCCGGCTACATGATGGAATATCACAATTTTCATTTTCAAATGTTTCTGAAATCTGTCAACATCAGAGAACGAAACCTTATGTGTGTAGTCAAAACCCAAATCACTATGCAGATGCTTAGCATAATTCATCTTCTCATCATGCGACCATCTGCTATTTACATAATGTGCCAGCGGACAGAGAAAAGCAGAGATTGTCGTTACCAGCGTATTCTTGGGGTTATACAAAGCATTACCTTTTTCTGACAATATTTGATCGTAACCAATGCTTCCTAGTTTTCGACGTCTCCGACACACCCCCCCACATTTTGCCGCTATTGTCACAATTAATTCTAAAGAGTCATCGGTCAGTGAATTATCGTTACTCTGCATCGCTTGTGCGACTTGCTCCAGAAATGTGTCTGTGTTATAGCCATCGCCTGAGTTCAACATTGTTTGGATAGGGACATTCACGTCGCCGCCCCTAACTCAACATTTAAAACGCTGTCCTGTGTTGCATTGCCCAAAGCCCTCGCTATTAAATCTGTTAAGGTGCTATACACCCTTTCAGGAACACTACCGATATCAGTCAAATCAATATTTCGCAGGTTGTACATCTTGACGAAAATTCCAGCAGCATTAAAAGGGGTATCTGTCTGGATGCTATTTCGGATGTTACCTTAGAAACGCGCCCGCACCACACTGCACACTACCCCTGAGGATTTTCTGTGGGTGATGGAGGGGTACTATAAGCGCTGTGGACGGTTGGGGACCGGGTCTGTTCATCTGTACAGGATCGTTTTGACGGGCTGAACACTTCGGAAAACATGCAGGTCTCTTCTTACTCTGATCTATGTCTGGGGGTCTGTATTTGATGATTGTGTAGCGTCTGTATTGGACGGTGTATTGCTGGAATACACGTCTGAAGGACCATTATGTGACAACTGTTCAGGGGACGGACTATCTAATTCTTGTGTTTTCTCACTGTTGCTTTCACTAGCGCTAGCACTAGGCATAGATTGGGCCCAGGCTTCGAATATTTTGGCATGTATAGCACACAAACGTGCAAAATCCTGAGGATTGCTTACTGCTCTTGTGTAATCGTCCTCGCATGGCCATTCTAGTTCCTCGTCACTACTATCGTCACACACACCTAAGGGTTCAGATTTTTTGTTTTTTGGGTGGCGGTGGCATTTTCTTTTAATTTTTTTAAATTTTTTTATATTGTACACAGACTATAGCCTGTTTTTTTACTGTGGGGGCATATTCATAGTCTTTTTAAGGCATACTATCATAGGTACAATCAGCGTATTGAGAGAGCTGACCTGATTGGCCAGCGTGGTGCCAAAACCTGTGACCAAATCAACCAAATGCGTGTTAGCTCTTACCTTGCCTGCCCGCGTTGTTCCGAAGTCTGTGACCAAACCAGTCAATTGTGTGTTAGCTGTTTGCAAGACATCTAATTTATTCATAAGAGCATCGTTTTGTTTTCGTAATTCGGCTAATTCTGATTGTATTTGTTTATAATTGCCATCTGGACGAGGTTGTTGAGGTGTAGTGTTGACACAATACTCAAAAAGCTCTTCACCCTGAAGCAATGTCACCTGCTCAGGACCTCCTAGTGCCCCACAGTGTTCAAACTGGTTGTAAGTATTATAATTAGGCACTGCTTGCTTATCAAGGAATGGAACGTTAACCTCTAATACATTTACAGGATTGGTTACTGATGTATTCCCCCTGTTACACTTTTTATCTGACACCGTTATGACAGAGGTGTGTGGTATACAGCTGACATGGTCGGATCCTTCCTCTGTGCTATAGATACAGTTAAAGAGGTATGCACCTACATTATATTCAGGGAACACCTGCAAAGATGCCTGACTCGATTGATGGGCTGTAAGTGGTGTCTCTGCTATTCCGCGTTCTTCAGACCCTTCTGCTGTAGCAACCGATTTGGTTGAGGGGTGTTAGGAGCTGCCGCTGTTAGTCCTGTGTCTTCAGACCCTTTCTTCCGGCTTCTACGGCATGGATTGTCTAGAGGTATAACAACATATATTTTCTGGTTAAATAAAGACACGCGGCCACACACACAACACACACACACACACACACACACACAACACACACGCACACACAACACAGACACACACCCACACACCTCATCAGATGTCTTTTGTAAAGGGGTGTCCTTTTGTCCCCTCTCAATGGAGTCACTCGTGGGTGGTAGGGCTTTGGTGTACTATGTGTGAAATCACACTTAGACGCCAACAAATGCAACGGACTCTAAGTCTTCGTCGTTACGTTTACTTGCTAAAACCAAAGAAATACCTTTTTAACAATATATACATTTTATTTAAAAGCTTTTATAACACTATGTAAATATATTCTGCTAGATACAAAGGGTTTCTCACCTTTCCAACTGTGTTAGGATCATAAGATACAGTGGCCGGGTAAGATGAGACCGGAACAAAGGAATGGTTGCGATGCGTTTTTTGGGGGAAGCGGCTTTCTGGTATGGCACAGGCTGTAATAAGCATTAGATTAGAAATTTTTTTTTTTTTTTTTTTTTTTTTTTTAAATACAACACTCTATTTTCATGTTTTTCTTTTCAATTCACCTCCAATAGATCTCTTCTTAGATCCCTTCTTAGGCTTGTGTAGACATCCGTGTCTGCTCCATGGGGGTGGCTGTGTGAAATCGTCCTCAGGCGTCAAATACAATGAAACTAAGTCTTCCGTAGCCTTTAGTTGCTAAAACAAAGGAAAGGTCTTTTTTAACAACATATACATTTTATTTAAAAAGCTTTTATAACACATGTAAATATATTCTGCTAGATACAAAGGGGTTTCTCACCTCTGCAACTGTGTTAGGATCATAAGATACAGTGGCCTGGTAAGATGAAACCGGAACAAAGGAATTTGCGGCGTCTTTTGGCCGGGGAGCCTTTCTGGTATGGCGTCTGTAGGCTGTAATAAGCATTAGATTAGATGCATTAGATTATTTTTTTTTATACAACACAGCATTTTACCGTTTTTCTTTTCAACTCACCTCAATAAATTGCTTCTTAGGCTTACGATGGTGAACGTTTTTAGGGGTAGCAGCTTTCACAGAGAGGTTTAGAGAAGCACACGGCCTTTTATCATGGTTGATTTCAGCCCTATGTGCTATCGAGTAGCCATCACCCTTACGGATCCTTTGTTCAGGAACGGATTGTCTAGACACAGAATATATATATATATATATATTAGAGGACTAGAAACACGGTGATAAATTAAATAGTAATAAATATTACAGCCTGAAAGAGATAAATAGCCCCATAAATACCTGTTTCCAACGTTCTTATTCCTTATTAGAAGGACCTTTTGTTTTATGTTCTGGTGTGTTGGGGTCTGTAGGATCGGGCTACACAGCTCTTTTTTAAAAAACAAAAAATTAATGAAAACACAGTACTAAATCAATTAATGCTGTAGTGTATAATATATTTATAGGTTTTTACCTTGTGGTATAAGTGTTTCATCAACTAACACAGCTACATTGTCCCAGCTCTTTGTAAAATCACCTAATGACGCAAACTGCATTATACAACAAAAAAAACTTTTAAGTCACAAATGCCTGAATGAATTAAACACCTTACAATAAGCTTTTTTTAAAATTTACTCACCAAACGCAGCCATTTCTGTAGAAACGTAATCCCTCTTTCTTCAGAGGTCTTTGTTGAGGAAGCCTGAGAAAACGAGGGAAAATTTTTAGCTAGCACCTTAGCTAAAAACTGCAGGTAAAAGTGAGCAGACAGCCTTGAAAAACAAGGGGTTTTTAAACACCACAAACCACCCCCTTTGCGACGCATTTAACACCCACAACAATAGACCTCACATTTACAAGCTAACGACTGGGCTAACACGTGTTTTTTACTATCGTCATATGGTACAACTCACCCGCATTACGAACACACGGTCAAAGTTTTAGCTAATTCATGAATGACTTAAATATCTTTGAACATCCTTAAACACAAGATTTGCTTTTTAAATTTACTTACCACTTGTAGGTATTGCTGAAAAAACTAAACAGCGTTGCTTTCACCAAGAAGAATTAAAAAGTGAAACTCCAGAGGTTTTTTTTTGTTTTTTTTTGATGAGGAAAAACGTGGTAGCTATCTAGCTAGCTACCAGACTAGCTAGAAAAAGCATCTAAAAAAGAGACAGCTAGCATGAAACAAAAGGCTAAACAGTGCACTGCTGAAAAAGGATCCTCTTTTTTTCTCACAAAAAAAAAGAACAACTCACTGGTATTGATTGTGGAAAAACGTGGTAGCTATCTAGCTAGCTACCAGACTAGCTAGAAAGTGTGCAGACCCCCCAGGTAGTACGACAGAGTGACCTCATTCGGCGGGTGTGAGAGGTCAGCCCTCAAGGCCACAAGACCCTTTGCTTGCAGGAGGCGGCACCACTCGACACCCCACCGTCATCACATCCGGGCGACATGCGGCCCCGCCTGGGACGATTAGATGCACTAACATATTCGGCCACTAGATGGTGCTCGTCGGGTGCCGACGTTCGACCGCGATGTCATCACATCCGCTTAGATGCGCTCTAGCTTCGACGATTAGATGCACTAACATATTCGGCCACTAGATGGCGATCGCGAGTAACGACGGCGGCCGCGCCGTCATCACGCACGCACATATCATCAGTTGGCATGGCAGGTTTGCGTGTGTGAGATGACGTCACACATGCACGCGCGAAAACCGCCATCTTTATACTACTGACGTGACGTGTGATGGACGGTCGCCGCCAATCAGAGGCTTTGCGTGGTAAGGGCGTCCAATCAAGTACGTTACGCTGTAAGGGCGTCCTCCAATGTGACGCTACACTGTAATGGGTGTGGCGCCGCGCGATTCTACGCGTTACGTGAGGGGCCTCGAATCCAACCTGCAAACGCTGAGGCGGGGGCGGCCAAAAAAGTCCGCTCGTGATGGGCGTGGCCTCCAATCAGACATACGCGTGTAATGGGCGTGGCCTCCAATCAGACGTTTGCTGTGATGGACGTGGCCTCCAATCAGACGTTTGCTGTGAGGGGCGTGGCCTCCAATCAGATGTATGCTGTGATGGGCGTGGCCTCCAATCAGATGTATGCTGTGATGGGCGTGGCCTCCAATCAGATGTATGCTGTGAGGGGCGTGGCCTCCAATCAGATGTATGCTGTGAGGGGCGTGGCCTCCAATCAGACCTACGCTGTGAGGGGCGTGGCCTTTAAAACATCATGTTGTTAAGCCTAGTGCCCTTTATTTAGAGAGTGTGGCCAACTCAAATCATGGGCGCCATATTGGATACCAACGTCAGATGACTCTACAGTGTAACCCTATTGAGCGAATATGCTATGCTATAAACAGGCATATACATGTTATTATCAACGTTTGTCAATATGTAAAAGGCCCCTACGGAAATATTCCAGTGTATATTTACCTTCTATATCGTAAATGGGCCTCTAAAAAATGTCCATTGTAGTGAGTGACCACGTCACCTAATAAGTCTCTGAGAAGTGTTTACTTTTCTAATGTCCGCTAGAATACAGGCTAACTATAGCTAGCTTTGTGTGTAACGTAACACAAACCCACCCATCTCAGAGGAGCGAAGCTCAATATTTCATTCAATAAAATTATGGTACAAAAGGAGCACTAACGCCACAGGTCTTATGTTGACAACATGGACGCAGATATAGGAAACTCTGAAGGCAGTCTTAATATTTACCTAGCAGGCTAGGCTAACGCTGTTGAGCTAACATTAGCAAACATCGGCATAGCTGTCTAAACTTAGTAATAATAATAATACATTTAATTTATAACGCACTTTTCATCAGAGATCTCAAAGTGCTTAGGTTAGAAACAAAAAAAATAAGCAGTTTAAAATTTGTGAAAAACTTGTGAAAAGCTGAACAACATCCCCGTCCAAGCTGTGTTTCACTTTCCCTCCAATATTATTATGAAGATAATAAAGACAGCTGGACTCAGTTGAGACCGGAAGCCGTAGCTATGACTACGGCGAGATCACTAGCATTTAGGTACATGGAGCGCTAGCAAAAAAGCTAACGCTATAAGGCTAACTTCAAACTAGCTAAAGCAGTGTTAGAACTTTTTTCAGCAATGTACACATTAACGATGGTATTACTATATTTGTCCTATGTAATTTGTTATCATATCAAAGAGAGAAGTTGACGTTAACCTCACACAGTAATGAACAGCTCCCAAACTTTTCACCTTTTTGGTTCACGGGGGACTTGGAATTTTTGCTGCTTCCCTGTCTTTCATTGCAGCCAAACGTGCAACAGTTGGGCATTTTTTCAGTGATTTATGTCATTTTTTAAAATAATTTATTATATTTTTCCACTATTCCCTGCACTGTGTCAATGGAAATCAGATGAATGTTGGTATCAAACATGGATTCCACAAAACACATGACCACATCGGAACCAATCGCAGAACAGGATAGCTCAGAACATTTGATTCCCTAGTTGGCCTCTCTCTATATAAAGGGCGCTAGTTAAGCCTACATTACAGCGCCACCATGTGGCCGACTGGGCTCATGTTTCTTGGGAACTGAATTATTGTGTGGCCATCATGAATCATATAACTATGTTTACTTGATGGTGCCGTCCTCCACGTAGATGTCAGCGTAGAATGACTGGTCGTCATTGACGATCTTTCCTCCTTTGATGATCAGACGGTCGCCCTGGAAACAGACACACAGAGAGGATGCTGGGTAAATTAAACATGAGGTCGTTTGCATTAGCGCTGAAAGGATTCCTCGAGTAACTCGAATAATTTGATTACTAAAAATCCTTGATGCAAAATGATTTGCCTCAAAACTTAGGTTAATTAATGTTACCAACGTCGTATCGCTCACAGTGTTTCCGCAGGGAGGATTATTACTGTCGCACACCGGGCTCACGCTGCTGGAGACACAGATTACA
The DNA here is from genome assembly GCF_010015445.1 of Perca fluviatilis. Lineage (NCBI taxonomy): Eukaryota > Metazoa > Chordata > Actinopteri > Perciformes > Percidae > Perca > Perca fluviatilis. Next base: position 9,009,273 of record NC_053123.1, read on the forward strand.
TGAAGAAAGAGAGCGTAAATAGGGAGGGAGGGGCTAAGAGAAGAGACAGGCTGGAGAAAACGACAGGAAGTGTCCAAAGTTTGGAATCAGTTCAAACGTAGTTAAGACTAAATCTCTGTACCATGTCTACTGCTAAACCAAAGAGTTTACCACGATAATATCACGAGGTCAGTGCTTCAGCATCCAACAGAAAACATGGACTCTAACTTAATGTTTTCTTTAAAAACAACATAATATGGCACTTAATGCACTTAATATGTTTCGTTTTTTGAGAGATGATATTGTAAGCAATGTAGGCAATACAAATGTTGCTTTTTTGTCTGCATAAAGTTTTAAACAATATAGCAGATTAAATAATGAATCAATATAATAATTACATGAATAATCACATTTGTATTCAGAAAAGGCATAAATTGTTCCAGGAAAATCTCCCCAGGATGCAGGAAATGAAGAGACACCCCGGTTATAATAATGTTGAAACAAGTGTTTTGGCTAGACAGATGGGGATCTAACCCCAAAGTTACGCTCTTGAACTTCAGCGTCTAGTTTCTGTGAGAGCATGAAACAGAAAACACTGCAGACTTGCAGTCGGAGATATTTAATTTCTTCAGTAATAACTTTATTTAAAGATCAGCTTTCTTACAGGACACTCAGGACTGAGTTATTTAAAATGGGTTAGGGTTAGTCTGTCTGTACGTACATCTGGCCCTGAGAGCTTTAAAATGAGGAACTTACATGACATAACATGAGAATAAAAACTGTGACGTTGTTAATTCTGTTGTTATCTTTAAGAGGAAAAACTTATCGTCCCTAACATGTCTTCTTTCAGCCTGCTAATATATCACTTCACATGTGCTTTCATTTTCATTATCCACTAAGATGTGGGAAGTTACATTATCATTATTATTATTATATTATCATTATTATTATATTATCATTATAGTTTCATGTGATTTTAGCAGACTGTTAACTTATTTGAATGACTAGATTTACAACCTCTTTAAATGTACTTTAAAATGCTTGTTAAATGTAATGTAAACCACCCAAATCATTTCTACCTAAGCTGAAGGCTCTAACGGGTTTGGAAGGTTTTCTGTAAATCTCTTTGTGTATGAAAACATGCAGCTGATAAAGACACACGGGGGAAGGGGTAATAGAAAGAGGTTTGGAGAGCGTGCTCGTGTCAGCAGCTGGCAGAACGCGCAGAGCAAAGATCTGCTGCGCGCAATCTCGACTTGATTACAATCCTCTTGTCATGTTTTTTTCTGCCACAAACGCAACCGTTTCCTCGGCGGCACCGCCGTACATCCCCGTACACAGCCGCGGCGTGCGGGGGTGGGGGGGGGGACCGGCGGCTGGCGGCTGCGCACTGGATCACTGTGCCATCCTGCGTCGGGCGGTGGCACAGCGGTTATAGTGACTAACTCCAACCCTAAGCACCTGTCAGCAGCTGTTTCTGGTGGAACCGACTCACGGCGGGACTCGAACCGTACACTAGCCTACTAGTGGACAACAATCAGTACCGGTAGGCCTGACCAAACCGAACCTAGCCCTAACCCTCGGTCTGGTTCTAACGGTTCTAACGGCCGGTGACTGACAGCTGGAGCTGCAGCATCCTCCCTCACCGGCTCACATTGTGCCTGACTGTCCCCCCCCTCCGTTACCCCGGCCTGGCCCGGCTCGGCCCGGCTCGGCAATGCCCAGCACGGATTGGACCTACCGCGGGTCTCGCGCTGCTCTTCTTGTTCTGGAAAGCCATCCTGATAATCCGCTGATTGATCCTCTCTGACAGCTGCTACTGGTGCTAACGGCTGCACTGACGTCACGCTGCCGGCAACCAACACACACACAGCTTCCGGTGCGGAGCTTCAAAAATAAAGTCCCGTAATCAGAATATTTTTGAATATTAAAACACTGTTGAATCCCACCATTTAGCCTAATGAAGCAGAACATATTCAACACGTAGATTAAAATTTATTCTCCAGAAGTGTAACATGTACGCTGAGAGGTTTTAGAGATTAATTTACAGTAGGCTAAATACTGAGAAACACGCTGACGTTTGGTGAACTGCACATGCTCTTATTCTGAAAGGTGATCCCGGAAGGTTTGAGTACTGGTTGCTCCTGCGGGCTGAGTGATCATTAGCTCTGATTGGTGTTATGTAACATATAAATCACTTTAATATTTAAAATGTATAGTTATATATCAGCTAAAGGAGTATTTCTAACTTTAATAAAGTAAAGCATTTATTTACCTATACAAATAATATAACTATGGTCATTATTTCTTCTATTTATTCATAGAGCTCTGTGTTTTACATGTTTCTGTGCTTTTGCTGACTGACAATAAATGAAATGTCACAAGAATAATTTCTAATTAGGCCTGTATAACACAATGTATTAACATACCATAATAATAATAATAATAATAATAATAATAATAATAATATCAGTTACAGCTGAAGTAAATGATTAATGTATGTAAAACTGTATTAATCAGCTGATCTGACGGAGACGTTAACAGTTTCAGTTTCGCTAGTTCAATAAATCAAAATTATTTCAACGTTTTGGCACCAAATCATAAATAAATGATCCTTTAATCCTCAAAAACACCAACAAATCTCTGACTTCTGAAAGGAAAGCAGTGTTTCCTTTAGGATTTCTTTTAGCAGTGGGGGCAGGTCCGAATACCCCCCCTCCCCGCCCCATGAAACGGAACTGACACTTCGCTGCATATATGATCTCGACATATAGGTTAAGCATTCTGTAGCAAATACCCATAAACCCACTATTAATGACATTATCTTAATAACAATAAACCCACTATTAATGACATTATCTTAATAACAATACACCCACTATTAATGACATTATCTTAATGCAGTGTCACTACTTCAGCATGTAAATAATGCTCCTCAAATACAAACATTCTCTGACATGCACTCTAACAATGCAGCCCTGTTTCTGATAACCGTGGGGGCCGCCACAGTCAAATCAACATAGAGGAAACACTGGAAAGTGAAAGTGGGTTTTGAACCTGTCTCTTGCCGTAGATTTCCCGGCGGTCCTGAGGGAAACGCCCGCCCGCCCTACCCCGCCGCTGCGGTTCGGTTCCTGGCGCGCCCGGCGCTCGTCTGCGGACTGAAGGACTCAAAGTTGAGAGTTTTGTTCTCGAACGCTCCCCGACGCTGCAGAACATCCCGCGTGCATTTCATCCTGGGGCGGGGGAGTCAGAGCCCAGACGGGACAGCAGAGAGAGCAGTCATCCTCCAGAGAACTCCTCCCGCTCAGACATCTCGCTGGTCTGGTCTGATCTGGGGGCGAGGAAGAGGCGAAGCAGGGGAGATAGGAAGAGGAGGGGAGGTGAGACTGCAGACCTCGGGCGCAAATGAGGAGAGGAAGAAGGAGGAGGGAGGAGGAGGAGGAGGGAGGGAGGAGGGAGGAGGAGGAGGGAGGAGGAGGGGGGGAGGAGGAGAGGGAGGAAAAGGAGGCCAAGTGGGAGGAAGAACACAGATATGCTCTCATCTCAAGTCTCTGAGCCAGAGTCCACATATTGTGCATCTTCATTAGTTTAGGTCTTGTTGTCGGAAGTTTTTGAGTCCTTTCAGCATTTTTAACTGAGACTTTAGGCACACAAACAGACTCAGGTCAGAGCTCATTACTACCACTCACACACACACTACACACAGACATATACACACATATACACACATATACACACACACAGACACGAACACACACACACACACACACACACACACTCAGGTCAGAGCCCATTACTACCGAGGCTCTGCAGCGCTGAGGACGCTGCAGAGATGAACTGGATTTCTTTGCCTGTCACATTCACTTTATCTAAACACACACAGCACACACACAAACACACACTCACACACACACACACACACACACACACAGACAGACAGACAGACAGACAGACAGACACACACACAGACACAGACAGACACACATACATACACACAGACACACAGACACACACACACACACACACACACACACACAAGACACTCACACACACACACACACACACACACACAGACACACACAGACACACACACACACACATCACTCAGTGGACCGTAACAAAATCAGTATCTCCATGTTAAAGTGAAGCTCTCGTTTGAGTGTGTAAAGTCCGTTCCTGTGTGACAGAATGACTGAGTAGTCATGTGACAGTCTAACATGATGCAGTGTTGCTGATTTTCTAACAAAAACACTTAAAGGTTTCCAAATAGTTACATTATATATATATATATATATATATATATATATACATATATACATATATCTATATACATATATATACAGTTTTGCGGGTAACCTTACGTTTTTTTAACCTCAGGCAGTTCACACTTACCTTTGTACCATTTCAAGCTATTCATTGGACTTGAACTGCTAAACTTCAATAAAACTAAAACTAAAACTTTTGACCGGTATATATATATAAGCTGCCCTTTCATAATGGCTCTTTGTTTTCTTGTTTATGAAGCTGATGTGACCTCATTTCTGCCTGCTGTCCAGTTTGCAGCTTCAGGGGTTGAAAGCACTAATTGGACATCAGCTAAGTGACATATCATGTAATGTAATGTTATGAAAACATTCAAAAATGTCGAAAAATGAAAAATAATCTGAAAATGTTTCCAAAGAAGTCAAAGAAAGTGACAAAATGTAAAAGCGGGCCAAAATGTCGAATGATGCGACAAATGTTGAAAAAGTGACAAATGGACTTGTGTGTTGTCTCAGACCGTCCTTGGTTAAAGAAGAAAACAGGTCATTCTCCTGTCCGTTCCACCGCGTTTAATCTGCAGTCACATCAAACTGCCGCTTCATCAAACTGCCGACTGCCAGATGTTCATTGAGCCACAGCAGATAGAAAATATCATCTAGAATGATAAAAGTACAACAGCTTTTAAAACAACGGATTCATCGCAAGAGTGATTCAGTTCTGAGCTGCTGAGGGAGGAGAAGGAAATAAACCAAGTGGCTTTTACTCTTTCACCAAAAATAATCAGGACGAAGTTGAGAATATAAAACAAAAGGATTTAAATATTGAATCGTATTGTGATTGGTTTAAAAGTCCTGATAATAAAAGCTGTTCATTTTAACTGTAAGATTTGATTGCCAATAATGTTTTGATATTGACGCATTAGCCAAACTGGAAAGTATTGAGTCATTGTTTACATTTGGACGATACCTTTAAATATCAAAGCGTTGATTATCTCTCAGAGAAGGGTATTGGCAAAGGATGCATATATAAATCATATTTTATAGTTCATAATAACAGGTTTTATCCTCCGTGATTCAGTCCGGTCTGTACTTTCCTCCATCAGTTGATCTGTAAAATCTCATCTTAAAGTGCGATGGTTCGGAGTAATTTCACCCTAGGTCCTGTGTACCATGACCTCAAACACCTCCCCAGAAGCTTTTCACTCTGGGTCTAACATTGGGGAGAGTTAGCGAGAGTAGCTGCTATATCAGCTGAATAGCTGAAGAGAGGCTACGTACCGACGCTTGCATTCCTCGTGAATGACCCTACCTAATAATGCCCAAATGATACCTCTTTGAAACTAACCGTCTGCGATCTACTTTGTAATTAATGACCCTGGGAATGTCCACTGGCTGTGAAAATAATGTCTGCTAGTCTATTTGTCAAGAAAATAACAGTTGCAATCTCAACTGTAAGACTAGCTCATCGCCTTACAGCATACTAATGCAAATATGCTATTGAGGAAAGTATCTCTAAAAAACCTTCTCAATACCTAATAGGCACAATGTGTTTGCAAACTAAGAAAAAACCTGTTCATAGTGGGACAGATTCCCTAAAATTTGTAGTCATAGTCAGAGATAATGGAAGCACAGGATCGTGATGTCAGTAACCCCTTTAATTTTGGAAACTATAATACAGAATTTATTGGGGCCTTTTATGCAGATGGACAGCTCACCCAGCCTGGGCCCTTTCAGCCCTTTTTTCAAAGAGGGCACATGTAATGGGAACACATCAACTGGATTGAATCAACAGGACTTCATTTGGTAAAGATCCGGTCAGCCTGTTACAATACCTGATCTGGATTTTGGGTCTGGTTATACGCTTATTTTGTTTAATTTGGAACCCCAATTTTGTGGAACTGTGGAACGCTTTCAATTGATTAAGAACGTAACGCTCGGCTGAAGTGCCCGAAACCCTTCCGAGGACTGTGACCCTTATCTGCTAATATTCCGCTTTTTGATTCTGTAATCGAAATATCTAACAGAAGGCAAGTCCTATTGATCATTACTAAAGATGAATGAGAACTCACTAGCGCATTCAGAAAAAAGAATGAATAGAGACAATAAATTTAGGAGTAATGCCATGCGATCATCTCCCCAAAACCGAGTTTGTACCCGCTATGTTAGTTGTAAATACACAACCCAGTAATATGCCCGGGTGAACACTATTAAATACATTACAGAAGAAATTCGCCATTGGTTTGTTCTTTGATAGCTTTGGACATCCACCTACCTTTTCCTCAGGAAATTAGCAAGCAATTTCCTTAAAAGAAAGTGTGGAGATGTGCCATTCAAAGCAAGTTCAAAAATAATTATTCTACAACATGTGGACAGCACTCTGTGTTTTCTTTTATGTCACACCAGAAAAAAGATCTCTTAAGGCCAAAAAGTATTGAGCATGTAAATAATCTTTGGTGCTGCAACGATACAATGGTTAGTCATTTTGTTAGCAGAATACATCCGTATGCGGGTCATGATCAGAAATTTAAAATGTGTGTACAATGTTCATGCCACCTATAGGTAAAAAATTGTGTAAAAATGGTGTAACGATGTTTTTTTTTCAAAAAAATAAGAATGTGGAAATATACATGTCTACCATGTCTCCACTTTTTGTGACATTCCTTTTTTATTTTTAAAAACAAAATTATATGTTCTACCAGATAAAATTAATGTAACATTCATTTAATGTCACAGGTTTACATACAAACACAGCAATGACATGCCTGAAGACTACTCCACTAAATGGAAAAAAATTTTAATAAAAAATATAAATGTATGTCACAAGTTAACATACAACACAGCATTTTCACATATGTAGTTGAATAAAGAAAAACACCTGAATAGGAAAAATAATAACAAAAAAACAGATTAAAAAATAAAAAATAAATTCTATGTAAAACATTCATTTAATGTCACCAGTTTACATACAACACTGACTTTTCTCGTCATAGCTTGAATAAAGAAAACACACCCTCAATAGAAAACACATCTCAATAGAAAATAATCACAATAAAAATAGGTTTAAAAAGTAAAATATCAAATTAGTGTCATATAAAAAATAATAAAAATAGGTTTAAAAGTAGAATATAAAAAATTAGTGTAATAATAGAAAAGATTGAAAAAACTAGCCCAACTAGTGTTTAGTAATGGATGGTGTAATACTAAAAGGTTCTAGGAGTACTGAAGTTGCGCCGTAGAATCAGATGCCGTTTGTGTATTAAATACAGGGCTATTCTTAGCATATGCTCTAGAGTGCGCGGGGATCGTGAAAGCCATCATAGTACGTTTGCCTGCATTACTTCCAGATGATGTATCCGTTTCTTAAAAGCCCTCAATAGAACGGCCGCACTTTGCCTGTTTGGGATTACGGATATTGGCACATTTAAAACTTAGCTAATGCGTTTTAAAATATATGTTCCACCCTTTTGGTCTAGGGAGCGGTTCGCAACACATTATTATGGGCTGTGCACACTTTTCAGCAGATCACACAGATGACTACCTGGCACATTCTTATTTCCAACAACTATTTCCCCTTGATCTGTCCAAGCAATATCTGGTGCATTGCGGCCGGGGAATAATGAAGCCAACATGTATTCGTGACTTTCTTTTGTTTCTTATAGGCATATGTTTCAACACTTCTGTTTTAAACTCATATTTTCTTCTTCATCCTTTTGATCATCCTTTGAATCAACTTCAGGCATTGATAATGTCGATACGGATTACACGTTCCTCTAGCTCCCCTGTTTTGCATCACGACCAGGTACCTCTGTAGAATACCGGAATATCTTTGGCAGCTTTTTCATACACATCAATGTCCCGCTGTTCCAATATATCACTCATGGCTCGGTCCAATGTCACTTTGTACAGACTCGCTCGAGATACATTTGAGGGAGTCCGGATGTTTGAGGATTGTGTAATGCTGCTAATTGATTTTGTGGAACCAAAACATTTCTGAGTGTGTTCCATCTCAACTCCTGTTGATAAGACTTGCTATGACTGGGATAGCAGCCCCAGTAGAGGCAGTAGAAACCCTCCTGTTTGATTGTTATTGTTTTTTTAAAATGTTTAACTTTTTTATCAGCTATCAGTCTAATAACTGCTTCTTTTCTTTTAACAGCTTGTACTGAATATTAGACAACGGTATGTGACCTTGTAAGACATTCAAAGATATTTCACAAAGGGCATTAATAAAGTCTGCGTACTCGTGCTACTCCACCAATGACAACTCTCGCCCGGGTGATGCCTTATGTAGCATGTCTAACAATGTAAATTCCTCTCCATTCGGTTTGACATTATTACACCTTTTTCTAGGAACGTATACAACCTGCTGTAGGGGATATCCAGGAGCGGTTCTCGAGTCTTAAAATATCGGGGTTGTGGTTTTATAATCTATCAATAGATAGCCAAAGGTGTAACTAGTTGCATCGTTAAAAGCCTCTAAAAATATTTACTATTACCGGGGGGAACATTTGGCGTGCCAGTAAGCTTATCTGATGTTGATCTCTAGCATTTTTGAAAATAATCATATAGTTTGTATTCAAACTGATTATACGACTAACTTTACCTTGAATAAACAGATTCTGCACTAGATATATACAACTAAAGACGTCTATGATGGACATACTGTGTGAAAACTTTTTGAACTTCCAAATTATCACTGGCTTGATTCATTAAATCGTCTATAATGAGCAAATTATTCTTAGTAGTAGGCAAGAGTGTTGCGTCAGGACGATTCGGGGGAGACCTTATTACAAAGTTTATATTCAACGTTTTAAGTAATTGATCGTATATTGGTTGCCAGCATGAATAGATGTATACAATGTTATCGATTTTTTGTGAAATAACGTACGACATGTTTTCAATAATGTCTTTGACAAAGTATATTTTTCCACAATTAAGAGGGACCACTGATAACAAGGCTGAAAGGGTGTTGAAGCCTACCATCAAATCCTGAAACATCCCTAAAGTAGCCATAAGGTACAGTTGTATAGTCTTGGACGCGTCGTTTGTGTAAGCGACCTGTACTTTACTCCTGTGTGAGAGTGTGTCGTTTTTGAGATGGAACTGTTTTTGTCGGCGTGTTATTGTGAAGGCCGTTGTGGTCAGATGGTTAGGAGGCTCGCGGCGTGCTTGGTCACAAAGGATTGAACAAGCCCAATTAACGATTCATGTGTAACCACTTTGGCATTTGTGGCATTGAGGGTTACACCCTTGCATTTAACCTGTGTATTTCCTTGGCGGTCCTATAAGCATAGCATTTAGGACCCCGATAAACTCCAGTTATATAATCTTCGGTAGGAGCCCCACAGACTTGAAGGCTATTTAGTTCATCCGTTAAATGCGCCAAGGTAAGGACCTAGAGGTGGGATCCACTTCAGCGTCTCTGCTTGTGAACAGAATGCTGTCAGTGTCAACATATAAAATACGTTCCTGCAGTTTATCCAACAAATCATATAGCTCCATGCGAGCATAGGCTGTGGTCATGGCCCCTATAAAACATTCACATCTTTTACTCTGGATGACGACCCCCTCTGTGTATCGCCATTGGACAATCGCTACTTCTGGTGAGATGAATGAGAACTGGCGAACATCAAAAGTGTCGCTGAACATGGAGCTGTGTGAAGCGGGATGGTTCGGTTATGAAGGCTCAGCAGTAGTCATGTTGCCTACGCATAGCAAATTTGCCCCAAAGACTATTCAGAAGCAATTTATTTGTATGCCTGACAGCTTTGTTAAAACATATCTTAGGTCGGATCAAGGCGAATGCCTTCGTGTGCATAATTTAGTCATCTATGTACTTTTGTTTTTCGTCTTCCGTTTGGAATATGCCCAGGGTATCCTGGAAGCTTCTTACTTACGTTTAAAAATGTTTTAACATAGGCTTTAAAAAGCTGATCAGTTTTTCTGGGAAATGCCAAACTTCAGCAATGGAAACAATCTTATACCCTTTCTCTATGCGCTTCTGTAATTCAAACGTCACCCAAAGCGCCAGACAACAACCTCTCTTGATCGCGATGTGTGCATGGTGTTGTTTGATTCATCCTTGCACGCACACCGCACCGCTTTATAGAAGGAACATCAGTTTACCGTTACAGTGGTAGGGCAACACAGGGTGATACAGGCCTCTGAAGCGGTGCTACTGTACATTTCACAATGCCAAAGTATTTGTTTATGTCATCAAAATCCTGGGTGTATTATTTGGGGGTGTCCTATGGATAATCTCTTTTAGACTGAACAGTTGGGTACAAACTTGTGAAATCATAGTATCTGATCTTTTCATCATTTTCTACCTTGTGGTACAGTTTCATTGCATTTGTGCGGCCTCCAAAGAGGGATTCTACACCGGATTGAGACGCGCCCTGGCTTTTCATATGTTAACATGAACTCCTTAACGTCTGGGTCATTGTCCACAGCCTGTCTCCAATCACATTCCCACATCACCACAACTTTCAGCTGATGCTTATTTTTTAGAGCAGACACTCTGTTATGGAACTCCGATAGCAGTTCACCCTGTGTTTTTTTTTTTTTTTTTTTTTGGGTGAGAGGATTGATTTCACCTGGCGTAGCACTTATCACAGCCGTGAAAGAAGCAGCCATTAAATTCATAACACGTGTGTGTGTGTCTTCACAATAGCCATCTACAAAGAACTGACCAAATGACTTTTCACCTCTGTTCAGAGGCGTGCTGTATGTCAAGGCCCTCTCTGTCTGAAACATACTCAAGCCACTGTATTGGAAACATCAGAACATGTCTTGTTTTGCCTAAGGTAAGGCCCTTAGTATGTCAGAGCAACAGAATCTTTGGGGAGGAACAACGTTTTAAATACACCCATACATGGGGAGGCCAATGTAGCGTTATGCAAGCGGGTCTAGGCCTGTGCACTCGTGGAAGGCTCTCTGTATATTTTGCATGCTTTAATCAAAGCCGTTACATCGTTAACACAATAGCTGAGCAGCTCTTTTGAGAAGTCAAAAGGTGTGTCGCCGGACCGTGTACATCACCACTCCATGAACGTTTTCTTAGAGGCGTCACTCATAGCATCATAACCATATAGAGCTGGTGCAGGATACGGACCAATATAATTCTCATTCTCTAAGCTTTGTTAAATTAGGTGTGGGAAGAAGCCTTTGAGAAGATCCGGAGAACCCCATGGCTGCCGGTGTTTTAGATAGAGCCATAGGGATAAAACTGAACGAATCGATCCAAGCTGATTGAAAGTAGAATCGATCATCAAGAAGCACCCTAGAACCGGCGCATAGTAATAGTTGGACAAAGTTTCTGACTCACCAGATAACTCTAAAACTATATAACTGTCAAAACCTGATGCATTGTCGCTATAAAAGTATAGCCTCTGTATTTCTCCTGTCTGTAGTTCTTAATGAATGATGCGCGACACAGTTTGTTGTTTCGTAGCAGTTTTTGACCGTCCATATCCATAACGCATACAAAATTAGCTTCATGAAGCCCACATTGATAACACGTGTTTAAATGGCGTAAAGATATACTTATCACTACTTTCTTTCGGTTCGGACGGGTTGTATATAGCAAGAAGTAGTGTAGTAGCCCTAAAGGCTCTCTACAATGTAGGCATTTTAGGTTTTTTACAGCTGTGTGGATTTTTCGACACACGATATGTTAGCGTGACAGGACTTCATAATATTTGATTTTTTATTGCAGGGTATAAGCCCGTGTTTCACGTCCGGGTTTTTATGGTTTTCAAAAAACACTGTGCGATTTGCATATACGTTTACAGCCTGTGCATTTAATGGTCTTGTCAGGTATACAATCAGTGTAACACACATTACAAAGCCAACTACAAAGGTGCCCCAGAGGGTTCTGGTAGGTCTTGTAACACCCATCGTAAACGAACGCCCCAAAAACCGTTTTATTTACGATGAGATAATAATGTTGTCATGCAAATACAACCATGCTGTTTTCACATCTGGTTGGGTCGTGCGTTTTGAAGATCGTGGGTTTTTACATCCGGCTACATGATGGAATATCACAATTTTCATTTTCAAATGTTTCTGAAATCTGTCAACATCAGAAGCGAAACCTTATGTGTGTAGTCAAACCCAAATCACTATGCAGATGCTTAGCATAATTCATCTTCTCATCATGCGACCATCTGCTATTTACATAATGTGCCAGCAGCAGAGAAAAGCAGAGATTGTCGTTACCAAGCGTTATTCTTTGGGGTTATACAAAGCATTACCTTTTTCTGACAATATTTGATGCGTAACCAATGCTTCCTAGTTTTTCGACGTCTCCCGACACCCCCTCCGACATATTGGCGCTATTGTCACAATTAATTCTAAAGAGTCATCGGTCAGTGAATTATCGTTACTCTGCATTGCTTGTGCGACTTGCTCCAGAAATGTGTCTGTGTTATAGCCATCGCCTGAGTTCAACATTGTTTGGATAGGGACATCTACGGCTGGCCCCTTAACTCAACATTTAAAAGCGCTGTCCTGTGTTGCATTGCCCAAAGCCCTCGCTATTAAATCTGTTAAGGTGCTATACACCTTTCAGGAACACTACCGATATCAGTCAAATCAATATTTCGCAGGGTCGACATCTTGTGACAAATTCAGCAGCATTAAAAAGGGGGGTATCTGTCTGGATGCTATTTCCGGATGTTACCTTAGAAAGCAGCCCGCACCACACTGCACACCACCCTGAGGATTTTCTGTGGGTGATGGAGGGGTACTATAAGCGCTTGTGGACGGTTGGGGACCGGTCTGTTCATCTGTACAGGATCGTTTTGACGGCTGAACACTCGGAAAACATGCAGGTCTCTTATTACTCTGATCTATGTCTGGGGGGTCTGTATTTGATGATTGTGTAGCGTCTGTATTGGACGGTGTATTGCTGGAATACACATCTGAAGGACCATTATGTGACAACTGTTCAGGGGACGGACTATCTAATTCTTGTGTTTTCTCACTGGTGCTTTCACTAGCGCTAGCACTAGGCATAGATTGGGCCCAGGCTTCGAATATTTTGGCATGTATAGCACACAAACGTGCAAAATCCTGAGGATTGCTTACTGCTCTTGTGTAATCGTCCTCGCATGGCCATTCTAGTTCCTCGTCACTACTATCGTCACACACACCTAAGGGTTCAGATTTTTTTGTTTTTTTGGGTGGCGGTGGCATTTTCTTTTTAATTTTTTTTTAAATTTTTTTTATATTGTACACAGACTATAGCCTGTTTTTTTTACTGTGGGGGCATATTCATAGTCTTTTTAAGGCATACTATCATAGGTACAATCAGCGTATTGAGAGAGCTGACCTGATTGGCCAGCGTGGTGCCAAAACCTGTGACCAAATCAACCAAATGCGTGTTAGCTCTGACCTGGCTGGCCAGCGTTGTTCCGAAGTCTGTGACCAAACCAGTCAATTGTGTGTTAGCTGTTTGCAAGACATCTAATTTATTCATAAGAGCATCGTTTTTCGTAATTCGGCTAATTCTGATTGTATTGGTTTATAATTGCCATCTGACGCGGGTTGTTGGGGTGTAGTGTTGACACAATACTCAAAAGCTCTTCACCCTGAAGCAATGTCACCTGCTCAGGACCTCCTAGTGCTACCCCACAGCGACAGTGTTCAAACTGGTTGTAAGTATTATAATTAGGCACTGCTTGCTTATCAAGGAATGGAACGTTAACCTCTAATACATTTACAGGATTGGTTACTGATGTATTCCCCCCTGTTACACTTTTATCTGACACCGTTATGACAGAGGTGTGTGGTTATACAGCTGACATGGTCGGATCCTTCCTCTGTGCTATAGATACAGTTAAAGAGGTATGCACCTACATTATATTCAGGGAACACCTGCAAAGATGCCTGACCTCGATTGATGGGCTGTGGGTAGGTGTCTCTGCTATTCCGGCGTCATCAGACCCTTCTGCTGTAGCTAGCCGATTTGGTTGAGGGGGTGTAGGAGCTGCCGCTGTTAGTCCTGTGTCTTCAGACCCTTCTCCGGCTTCCGGCGTGGATTGTCTAGAGGTATAACAACATATTTTTCTGGTTAAATAAAGACACGTAGCCGCACACACACACACACACACACACACACACACACACACAACACACACGCACACAACACCAGACACACACCCACACACCTCATCAGATGTCTTTTTGTAAAGGGGTGTCGTTTGCTCCCCTCTCAATGGAGTCACTCAGTGGGGTGGCAGGGCTTTGGTGTACTATGTGTGAAATCACACTTAGAACCGACAACAAATGCAAGGACTCTAAGTCTTCGGTTCGTTTAGCACTTGCTAAAACAAAAGAAATGCCTTTTTAACAATATATACATTTTATTTAAAAGCTTTTATAACACTATGTAAATATATTCTGCTAGATACAAAAGGGGTTTTCTCACCTCTGCAACTGTGTTAGGATCATAAGATACAGTGGCCGGGTAAGATGAGACCGAACAAAGGAATGGTTACGTCTTTTGGTAGGGAAGCCTTTCTGGTATGGCTCAGGCTGTAATAAGCATTAGATTAGAAGATTTTTTTTTTTTTTTTTTTAAATACAACACTCTATTTTCATGTTTTTCTTTTCAATTCACCTCAATAGATCTCTTCGTAGATCCCTTCTTAGGCTTGTGTAGACATCCGTTTCTGCTCCATGGGGGTGGCTGTGTGAAATCGTCCTCAGAGGCGTAACACAATGAAACTAAGTCTTCCGTAGCCTTTAGTTGCTAAAACAAAGGAAAGGGCTTTTTAACAACATATACATTTTATTTAAAAAGCTTTTATAACACATGTAAATATATTCTGCTAGATACAAAAGGGTTTCTCACCTCTGCAACTGTGTTAGGATCATAAGATACAGTGGCCGGGTAAGATGAAACGGAACAAAGGAATGGTTGGCGTCTTTTGGGTCGGGAAGCCTTTCTGGTATGGCTCAGGCTGTAATAAGCATTAGATTAGATGCATTAGATTATTTTTTTTATACAACACAGCATTTTACCGTTTTTCTTTTCAACTCACCTCAATAAATTGCTTCTTATGCTTACGATGGTGAACGTTTTTGGGGGTAGCAGCTTTCACAGAGAGGTTTAGAGAAGCACACGGCCTTTTATCATGGTTGATTTCAGCCCTATGTGCTATCGAGTAGCCATACCCTTACGGATCCTTTGTTCAGGAACGGATTGTCTAGACACAGAATATATATATATATTAGAGGACTAGGAACACGGTGATAAATTAAATAGTAATAAATATTACAGCCTGAAAGAGATAAATAGCCCCATAAATACCTGTTTCCAACGTTCTTATTCCTTATTAGAAGGACCTTTTGTTTTATGTTCTGGTGTGTTGGGGTCTGTAGGATCCGGCACTACACAGCTCTTTTTAAAAAACAAAAACAAAAAATTAATGAAAACACAGTACTAAATCAATTAATGCTGTAGTGTATAATATATTTATAGGTTTTACCTTGTGGTATAAGTGTTTCATCAACTAACACAGCCACATTGTCCCAGCTCTTTGTAAAATCACCTAATGACGCCAAACTGCATTATACAACAAAAAAAAACTTTTTAAGTCACAAATGACTGAATGAATTAAACACCTTACAATAAGCTTTTTTTAAATTAATTTACTCACCCAACGCACGCCATTTCTGTAAGAAACGAATCTCTTTTCTTCAGAGGTATTTGTTGAGGAAGCCTGAGAAACCAGGGAAAATTTTTAGCTAGCACCTTAGCTAAAAACTGCAGGTAAAAGTGAGCAGTCGGCCTTGAAAACAAGGGGTTTTAAACACCACAAACCACCCCCTTTATGACGATTTAACACCCCCAACAATAGACCTCACATTTACAAGCTAACCACTGGGCTAACACGTGTTTTTACTATCGTCATATGGTACAACCACGCGCATTACGAACTACCGGTCAAAAGTTTTAGCTAATTCATGAATGACTGAATGAATTAAATATCTTTGAACATCCTTAAACACAAGAGGTGCTTTTAAATTTACTTACCACTAGTAGGTATTGCTGAAAAAACGAAACACCTGCGTTGCTTTCACCAAGAAGAATTAAAAGTGAAACTCCAGAGGGTTTTTTTTGATGAGGAAAAACGTGGTAGCTATCTAGCTAGCTACCAGACTAGCTAGAAAAAGCATCTAAAAAGAGACAGCTAGCATGAAACAAGGGTTTTTAAACAGTGCACTGCTGAAAAAGGATCCTCCTCTTTTTTTTTCACCACAAAAAAATCACCGGTATTGATTGTGGAAAAACGTGGTAGTAAGCTAGCTAGCTAGCAGAAAAGCTAAAAGTGTGCGTGCAGACCCCCAGGTAGTACGACAGAGTGACCTCATTCGCGGCGTGTGAGAGGGCGCGCCTCAGCTCAAGGCCACAAGACCCTCGTTGCAAGGGAGGTCACGACCGCGACACCGAAGTCATCACATCCGCTAGATGCACTACCATATTCGGCCACTAGATGGCGCTTCGCGGGTGCCGACGTTCGACGCCAGCGTCATCACATCCGCTAGATGCGTGCGCAGCTTCGACGATTAGATGCACTAACATATTCAGCCACTAGATGGCGATCGCGAGTAACGACGTGCGGCCGCGCCGTCATCACGCACGCTCATATCATCAGTTGGCATGGCAGGTTTGCGTGTGCGTGTGAGATGACGTCACACATGCACGCGCAAAACCGCCATCTTTATACTACTGTCATGTCATAGTTATGACAGTGTCATGTCATGGTTATGTCGGTACTGTCAAATAAAGTGTTACCCTCTAAACTTTTCCGCCATGTGTGGCGCGTACCCGTTCGCGGTGTAAAGCGTGTGTCCACGCTATTCTCGCACATGTAGGGAACCTCGTGAATTAACCTGCAACATGTCAGCTGTTTGGAAATTCTTCAGCATGTGTGCAGAAGATAACAAGTTTGCAATATGCAACACCTGCAAGGAAAAAGTAGGGCGTGGAGGGACAACACCAAAATCAATTTTTTTTTTTAATGGATATTGGATGTGAAAAGCGTCACCCGGATCGTTGGTCTGATTGGTTGAAGGACTATCCAATGCACCAGAGGCATTTGAGTGGCGTCCGTTGGTGACGCCCCTTTGGAAATGAACTGTCAATGGACCTTTCCCAGACCATTACGACTGAGAAGGGTCTGGTGTCAACCAGGCTAGGATAATGTCATTTTTTGGAAAAAAACTATACAATGGCTTGTCTTTATTTGAGGAATGCTGGTTGGTGGGGGCTTCATTGGAGAAATGGTTGGGGCATTTATTGCCTCTGAGAGTCAGTTGGTTCTGTCAGTTATTCATAGTAAACATACAAGCAGGCCACTCAAAAATGTTCCTCCTCTCCCGCCCATTATGTTGTAGCATCTCTAATACTGAGCAATGCTAATGAAACATGGAGAGAAGAGCAATGAGTAATAAAATAATTAGAGGTCAAACAATGCATATATCCCTATGGCTTTGTTTAGAAGAGCTTACTCTTGCTTCTAAAATGTCTCTATCGTGCATACACAAACAAACAGACCGTATAGTATTCCATTAAATGATACCCTCAGGCAACAATGTGCAACCTGAGATGCAGCAGTAAAAACCGCAGCATTAGCATTCTTTAAAAGAAAATGCACACATCTCAACACGTGCATTATTTAAGAGGGGTGACGCTTTAAGTCCTGATGCTAAAATGTTGATGATTTGACTCCAAGTGTATGGAGTTACAAATTGATACAATTAGTCATTGGTGTGCTCACAGTGCTTCAAGAGCACAGTGAAGGCCATGTCCTCTGCTCAAGCTGGGAACACAAGCCAAAAAATCAAGGCTAATTGTAACCTTATGACAGATTGTCAGATCATGGAGGGTCTGTAATGGCTTTAAAA